>NW_028318258.1:300000-526892 GCF_062004578.1 Staurois parvus | reverse complement strand
GTCCTCTGTTGTCTGGTGCTGCTTTCTATCATATGATTTGTCATGATTTGTATGTTTCTTTCACTCTGTTCAATAAAACGTTTAGTACAAGAAATAATGCTCGTAATAGTGTATTAGCAGAAGTTTTTTTAGGCGGAGAGTAGACGCTCTGCTCTTGGAGGTATAGGGTGATGACTAGCATCGTGTAGGTTAGCGTAGTGTAGTTCAGTGTAGGTCCTGCCCTGAAAGAGTCTACCTTGTCGTGGTGGGCAGGCTTGTCATCTTTTGGTTAAAAATGTCAAAACTGGAGAAAGAATGTATTGTCTCTGGGCAGTTTCATTTTTGACCATGAGATTCAACTAAAAGACTCCTAGATTTCATATAGACAGACCAGAAAAAAATAGTTATATCTCTATATAGAAAAAAAGATGCAGACAGTAATCTGTACAAACTATTTTAAAGTGGCTTTGTATGTTATCAGCATTTTTAATGCTACACGTTTATTCCTTCCATTTCATGCCGGCAACATTTCTCTGATCTAATGTTTACAGGGGTATACTCTCTGGCCACGACACGACTCTGGAGATTTCTCTGCTGACCCACGGATGTTGATCAGGTGTCCAGGTAGGGTGGCGGCTTTCTCTTTGGGTCCTCATGCTGTTAGGTCTGCTGTCATAGGACTGCCTTGGTCATTCTTCTCCTCTGATCAGTCCTCAGTGTTGCCAATATAGAAATAATGCTCGTTCAGCAATCTTGGTCAAATGATCGGCCTATTTCTTTGTGAACCTCAAAAGTTTGACTAAAACTCTGGCCACTAGACTGAATGCGTTAATCCCTACTTTGACTGATAAAGATCAAGTACGTTTCGTACCTGGATGCCAGGCGGCTGATAATATCCGCTGCTCTGTTTTAATCAGTCACTTCGCTCGGATGCGATCCCGTGATCTTATGTTTTTGTCCTTGGACATGACTAAAGCCTTTGACACTCTTTCTTGGAATTATTTGCAGATTTCCTTGCGGAGATGGGGTGTAGAAGTTTATTTTCTTCGGTGGATTTATAGACTTTATAGTACTCCGTTCGCTACAGTTCGCTATCATGGGGTTGAATCCTCTCGGTTTCAAATTAGGGGTGGTACGCCTCAGGGTTGTCCCTTGTCTCCTCTTCTTTTTATCATGGCCCTAGATCCCCTAACTGTTCGTATTCGGCTTCATGCGGACATTTCGGGTCTTGTGTTGGTGTGGGTACATCATACGATTGTGCCTTTTGCGGACGATATCCTGATGTATCTCTCTTCAACATTTGTTTCTCTCCCTAATCTCCTTTTGCTTCTTACTTATTTTGCTCATCTCTCGGGTTTACATGTAAATCCTATGAAGTCAATGACTATGAATATTTCCCTTCTTCAATGGGCTGTGGCGCATCTTCAATCCCAATTTCCATTTCAATGGACCTCCGCTCTTCCTTATTGGGAAGTTAAATTTACACCTTCTTATGATTTGTTATACCCGGCAAATATTCCTCCCCTACTTTCTCAGCTTACCAAGTTGATCTCTTCTTGGCAATCCATGACCTTATCATGGTTCAGTAGGGCTCATGCGATTAAAATGACCTACCTTCTGAAATTATTGTATCCTTTTCAAGTGTTCCCTGTTCGGGTTCCACCTCATACACTCCGTATTTTACTACACCAAATTTTGCCTTTTGTTTGGGCTTCGGCACTATTCCTCCCACTGACACCAATGATGGGGCACTATTCTTCCCACTGACACCAATGATGGGGCACTATTCCTCCCACTGACACCAATGATGGGGCACTATTCTTCCCACTGACACCAATGATGGGGCACTATTCCTCCCACTGATACCAATGATGGGGCACTAGTCCTCCCTCTGACACCAATGATGGGACCCTATTCCTCCCACTGACACCAATGATGGGGCACTATTCCTCTCACTCTCTGGTCATCCCCTTTACTGTGTCCGCAGTCTCTGGTCATCCCATGTACTGTGTCCGCAGTCTCTGGTCATCTCCTGTACTATGTCCGCAGTCTCTGGACATCTCCTGTATTGTGTCCGCAGTCTCTGGCCATCTCCTGTACTGTGTCCGCAGTCTCTGGTCATCTCCTGTACTGTGTCCGCAGTCTCTGGTCATCTCCTGTACTGTGTCCGCAGTCTCTGGTCATCTCCTGTACTATGTCCGCAGTCTCTGGTCATCTCCTGTACTGTGTCCGCATTTGTTCATAGTTTTTTTTTTAAACTATAGTCCGGCACTCCAACGGTCTGAGGGACAGTGAACTGGCCCCCAGTTTAAAAAGTTGAGGACCCCTGGCCTAAACCATTGAAACCTGTTATGGCTCATTCTTTGAAAATCTGGGACTCATGTAAGTATTCGGCGGGACTACTCTCCCCACATTTACCTCTTCTACAGTTATTCAACTGTCCGCTTTTTCCCCCGGGGAATTCTGATGAGATGGCATTTCTTTGGTAAATAATCCATTGCTTTACATCTGATCACTCATTGGTCGGGGTCTGCATACATTCGCGCAACTTCGAGAGTCATGCTATTCCTCCCTCAGAGATATTTCCATATTTGGAAATATGTCATTTTCTTGCACCCTTGATTCGCAGACGGGATTCCCCCCGAACTTTATCTGGTTTTGAATCGCTTTGTAAGGCGTCGACTTCCACTAAAGGTGCCCTCTCTCATGTTTATTTATCAATCCAGAATCATATGGCTGAACCTTTACCTACCAATTGCGTACAATGGATTGTGGAGCTTCAGATGGAAATCTGCTGAGGATTGGGGGCCTATGTGACAAGCGGTTTCTCGATGCTCTCGGAATATACCGGCGTTAGAGAATTCCTTTAAGGTGATCTCGGGATGGTATTTTACCCCATCTCGATTAGCTAAATTTATACCAGATCATGACTCGCAGTGTTTTCATGGCTGTTCTCTAGAGGGTACGATGCTCCATATTTGGTGGACCTGTCCAGTGGCCCACCGATTATGGACTAGGGTTTACAATCTCATATATTCAGTTACGTCTATTAATCTAAAAAAAGACCCTATTGAAGCGTTGCTTTTTAAGCCACTCCATGGCCTACCTCGTTGACCCTCTCGCTTGTCAACTTTTGTTTTGTTTATGGCCACTAAGCAGACTATTGCCAGCTCTTGGAAGTCCCCCACTTTACAATTTGAGGAGGTCAGGTCTAGGATCCAAGGCGTCTTTATTAATGAAAAATTGATGGCAGTTTTGGAGCATAATCATGATAGGTTTCTTTCAGCTTGGCAACCTTGGGTGGACTACCACCCAATTTCTCCTTTTAACACGAAGCTTACTAATCTTTGATGTGTTGGGATTTTCCCCTTCAATCCCCCTATGTGGGGGTCGTGTCTCCCGGCCCTCCCGTCAGACAAACTTCTTTTCTTTTGCTGGTCTGTTTCTTTCTTCCCTTTGTTCTTTTCCTCCTTTTTTTTCCTGTCTTTTCTGGAGTGGGGGGGTCTGGGGTTCCTGAATCCTTGGTCCTCTTTGGATTTTCTCTCACTTTTTTTCTTTCTTCCTTCTTCCACATGGTTTGTTCCAAATAGACCAATTGCTTGTCATTTGTTGTTGTTATCTGATAGTTCTATGATTCTCAGGGAAAATATTTCTTCAAGAGGACGAGGCTCTCTCTGTGTTTTTGATGCTTTTCTCGAAGGTATCTTATGTATTTTATAACGTGATTGTGGGCTTCGTAGCCCCCTGTCTTATAATGTGTCATCTGGATCCCTGTGTGGGCCTTATATGTCTATTCCTGTGTTTCTGTGTGGTGTTTCCTTGTCCTCTGTTGTCTGGTGCTGCTTTCTATCATATGATTTGTCATGATTTGTATGTTTCTTTCACTCTGTTCAATAAAACGTTTAGTACAAGAAATAATGCTCGTAATAGTGTATTAGCAGAAGTTTTTTTAGGCGGAGAGTAGACGCTCTGCTCTTGGAGGTATAGGGTGATGACTAGCATCGTGTAGGTTAGCGTAGTGTAGTTCAGTGTAGGTCCTGCCCTGAAAGAGTCTACCTTGTCGTGGTGGGCAGGCTTGTCATCTTTTGGTTAAAAATGTCAAAACTGGAGAAAGAATGTATTGTCTCTGGGCAGTTTCATTTTTGACCATGAGATTCAACTAAAAGACTCCTAGATTTCATATAGACAGACCAGAAAAAAATAGTTATATCTCTATATAGAAAAAAAGATGCAGACAGTAATCTGTACAAACTATTTTAAAGTGGCTTTGTATGTTATCAGCATTTTTAATGCTACACGTTTATTCCTTCCATTTCATGCCGGCAACATTTCTCTGATCTAATGTTTACAGGGGTATACTCTCTGGCCACGACACGACTCTGGAGATTTCTCTGCTGACCCACGGATGTTGATCAGGTGTCCAGGTAGGGTGGCGGCTTTCTCTTTGGGTCCTCATGCTGTTAGGTCTGCTGTCATAGGACTGCCTTGGTCATTCTTCTCCTCTGATCAGTCCTCAGTGTTGCCAATATAGAAATAATGCTCGTTCAGCAATCTTGGTCAAATGATCGGCCTATTTCTTTGTGAACCTCAAAAGTTTGACTAAAACTCTGGCCACTAGACTGAATGCGTTAATCCCTACTTTGACTGATAAAGATCAAGTACGTTTCGTACCTGGATGCCAGGCGGCTGATAATATCCGCTGCTCTGTTTTAATCAGTCACTTCGCTCGGATGCGATCCCATGATCTTATGTTTTTGTCCTTGGACATGACTAAAGCCTTTGACACTCTTTCTTGGAATTATTTGCAGATTTCCTTGCGGAGATGGGGTGTAGAAGTTTATTTTCTTCGGTGGATTTATAGACTTTATAGTACTCCGTTCGCTACAGTTCGCTATCATGGGGTTGAATCCTCTCGGTTTCAAATTAGGGGTGGTACGCCTCAGGGTTGTCCCTTGTCTCCTCTTCTTTTTATCATGGCCCTAGATCCCCTAACTGTTCGTATTCGGCTTCATGCGGACATTTCGGGTCTTGTGTTGGTGTGGATACATCATACGATTGTGCCTTTTGCGGACGATATCCTGATGTATCTCTCTTCAACATTTGTTTCTCTCCCTAATCTCCTTTTGCTTCTTACTTATTTTGCTCATCTCTCGGGTTTACATGTAAATCCTATGAAGTCAATGACTATGAATATTTCCCTTCTTCAATGGGCTGTGGCGCATCTTCAATCCCAATTTCCATTTCAATGGACCTCCGCTCTTCCTTATTGGGAAGTTAAATTTACACCTTCTTATGATTTGTTATACCCGGCAAATATTCCTCCCCTACTTTCTCAGCTTACCAAGTTGATCTCTTCTTGGCAATCCATGACCTTACTGTATCATGGTTCAGTAGGGCTCATGCGATTAAAATGACCTACCTTCTGAAATTATTGTATCCTTTTCAAGTGTTCCCTGTTCGGGTTCCACCTCATACACTCCGTATTTTACTACACCAAATTTTGCCTTTTGTTTGGGCTTCGGCACTATTCCTCCCACTGACACCAATGATGGGGCACTATTCTTCCCACTGACACCAATGATGGGGCACTATTCCTCCCACTGACACCAATGATGGGGCACTATTCTTCCCACTGACACCAATGATGGGGCACTATTCCTCCCACTGATACCAATGATGGGGCACTAGTCCTCCCTCTGACACCAATGATGGGACCCTATTCCTCCCACTGACACCAATGATGGGGCACTATTCCTCTCACTCTCTGGTCATCCCCTTTACTGTGTCCGCAGTCTCTGGTCATCCCATGTACTGTGTCCGCAGTCTCTGGTCATCTCCTGTACTATGTCCGCAGTCTCTGGACATCTCCTGTATTGTGTCCGCAGTCTCTGGCCATCTCCTGTACTGTGTCCGCAGTCTCTGGTCATCTCCTGTACTGTGTCCGCAGTCTCTGGTCATCTCCTGTACTGTGTCCGCAGTCTCTGGTCATCTCCTGTACTATGTCCGCAGTCTCTGGTCATCTCCTGTACTGTGTCCGCATTTGTTCATAGTTTTTTTTTTAAACTATAGTCCGGCACTCCAACGGTCTGAGGGACAGTGAACTGGCCCCCAGTTTAAAAAGTTGAGGACCCCTGGCCTAAACCATTGAAACCTGTTATGGCTCATTCTTTGAAAATCTGGGACTCATGTAAGTATTCGGCGGGACTACTCTCCCCACATTTACCTCTTCTACAGTTATTCAACTGTCCGCTTTTTCCCCTGGGGAATTCTGATGAGATGGCATTTCTTTGGTAAATAATCCATTGCTTTACATCTGATCACTCATTGGTCGGGGTCTGCATACATTCGCGCAACTTCGAGAGTCATGCTATTCCTCCCTCAGAGATATTTCCATATTTGGAAATATGTCATTTTCTTGCACCCTTGATTCGCAGACGGGATTCCCCCCGAACTTTATCTGGTTTTGAATCGCTTTGTAAGGCGTCGACTTCCACTAAAGGTGCCCTCTCTCATGTTTATTTATCAATCCAGAATCATATGGCTGAACCTTTACCTACCAATTGCGTACAATGGATTGTGGAGCTTCAGATGGAAATCTGCTGAGGATTGGGGGCCTATGTGACAAGCGGTTTCTCGATGCTCTCGGAATATACCGGCGTTAGAGAATTCCTTTAAGGTGATCTCGGGATGGTATTTTACCCCATCTCGATTAGCTAAATTTATACCAGATCATGACTCGCAGTGTTTTCATGGCTGTTCTCTAGAGGGTACGATGCTCCATATTTGGTGGACCTGTCCAGTGGCCCACCGATTATGGACTAGGGTTTACAATCTCATATATTCAGTTACGTCTATTAATCTAAAAAAAGACCCTATTGAAGCGTTGCTTTTTAAGCCACTCCATGGCCTACCTCGTTGACCCTCTCGCTTGTCAACTTTTGTTTTGTTTATGGCCACTAAGCAGACTATTGCCAGCTCTTGGAAGTCCCCCACTTTACAATTTGAGGAGGTCAGGTCTAGGATCCAAGGCGTCTTTATTAATGAAAAATTGATGGCAGTTTTGGAGCATAATCATGATAGGTTTCTTTCAGCTTGGCAACCTTGGGTGGACTACCACCCAATTTCTCCTTTTAACACGAAGCTTACTAATCTTTGATGTGTTGGGATTTTCCCCTTCAATCCCCCTATGTGGGGGTCGTGTCTCCCGGCCCTCCCGTCAGACAAACTTCTTTTCTTTTGCTGGTCTGTTTCTTTCTTCCCTTTGTTCTTTTCCTCCTTTTTTTTCCTGTCTTTTCTGGAGTGGGGGGGTCTGGGGTTCCTGAATCCTTGGTCCTCTTTGGATTTTCTCTCACTTTTTTTCTTTCTTCCTTCTTCCACATGGTTTGTTCCAAATAGACCAATTGCTTGTCATTTGTTGTTGTTATCTGATAGTTCTATGATTCTCAGGGAAAATATTTCTTCAAGAGGACGAGGCTCTCTCTGTGTTTTTGATGCTTTTCTCGAAGGTATCTTATGTATTTTATAACGTGATTGTGGGCTTCGTAGCCCCCTGTCTTATAATGTGTCATCTGGATCCCTGTGTGGGCCTTATATGTCTATTCCTGTGTTTCTGTGTGGTGTTTCCTTGTCCTCTGTTGTCTGGTGCTGCTTTCTATCATATGATTTGTCATGATTTGTATGTTTCTTTCACTCTGTTCAATAAAACGTTTAGTACAAGAAATAATGCTCGTAATAGTGTATTAGCAGAAGTTTTTTTAGGCGGAGAGTAGACGCTCTGCTCTTGGAGGTATAGGGTGATGACTAGCATCGTGTAGGTTAGCGTAGTGTAGTTCAGTGTAGGTCCTGCCCTGAAAGAGTCTACCTTGTCGTGGTGGGCAGGCTTGTCATCTTTTGGTTAAAAATGTCAAAACTGGAGAAAGAATGTATTGTCTCTGGGCAGTTTCATTTTTGACCATGAGATTCAACTAAAAGACTCCTAGATTTCATATAGACAGACCAGAAAAAAATAGTTATATCTCTATATAGAAAAAAAGATGCAGACAGTAATCTGTACAAACTATTTTAAAGTGGCTTTGTATGTTATCAGCATTTTTAATGCTACACGTTTATTCCTTCCATTTCATGCCGGCAACATTTCTCTGATCTAATGTTTACAGGGGTATACTCTCTGGCCACGACACGACTCTGGAGATTTCTCTGCTGACCCACGGATGTTGATCAGGTGTCCAGGTAGGGTGGCGGCTTTCTCTTTGGGTCCTCATGCTGTTAGGTCTGCTGTCATAGGACTGCCTTGGTCATTCTTCTCCTCTGATCAGTCCTCAGTGTTGCCAATATAGAAATAATGCTCGTTCAGCAATCTTGGTCAAATGATCGGCCTATTTCTTTGTGAACCTCAAAAGTTTGACTAAAACTCTGGCCACTAGACTGAATGCGTTAATCCCTACTTTAACTGATAAAGATCAAGTACGTTTCGTACCTGGATGCCAGGCGGCTGATAATATCCGCTGCTCTGTTTTAATCAGTCACTTCGCTCGGATGCGATCCCGTGATCTTATGTTTTTGTCCTTGGACATGACTAAAGCCTTTGACACTCTTTCTTGGAATTATTTGCAGATTTCCTTGCGGAGATGGGGTGTAGAAGTTTATTTTCTTCGGTGGATTTATAGACTTTATAGTACTCCGTTCGCTACAGTTCGCTATCATGGGGTTGAATCCTCTCGGTTTCAAATTAGGGGTGGTACGCCTCAGGGTTGTCCCTTGTCTCCTCTTCTTTTTATCATGGCCCTAGATCCCCTAACTGTTCGTATTCGGCTTCATGCGGACATTTCGGGTCTTGTGTTGGTGTGGGTACATCATACGATTGTGCCTTTTGCGGACGATATCCTGATGTATCTCTCTTCAACATTTGTTTCTCTCCCTAATCTCCTTTTGCTTCTTACTTATTTTGCTCATCTCTCGGGTTTACATGTAAATCCTATGAAGTCAATGACTATGAATATTTCCCTTCTTCAATGGGCTGTGGCGCATCTTCAATCCCAATTTCCATTTCAATGGACCTCCGCTCTTCCTTATTGGGAAGTTAAATTTACACCTTCTTATGATTTGTTATACCCGGCAAATATTCCTCCCCTACTTTCTCAGCTTACCAAGTTGATCTCTTCTTGGCAATCCATGACCTTATCATGGTTCAGTAGGGCTCATGCGATTAAAATGACCTACCTTCTGAAATTATTGTATCCTTTTCAAGTGTTCCCTGTTCGGGTTCCACCTCATACACTCCGTATTTTACTACACCAAATTTTGCCTTTTGTTTGGGCTTCGGCACTATTCCTCCCACTGACACCAATGATGGGGCACTATTCTTCCCACTGACACCAATGATGGGGCACTATTCCTCCCACTGACACCAATGATGGGGCACTATTCCTCCCACTGACACCAATGATGGGGCACTATTCTTCCCACTGACACCAATGATGGGGCACTATTCCTCCCACTGATACCAATGATGGGGCACTAGTCCTCCCTCTGACACCAATGATGGGACCCTATTCCTCCCACTGACACCAATGATGGGGCACTATTCCTCTCACTCTCTGGTCATCCCCTTTACTGTGTCCGCAGTCTCTGGTCATCCCATGTACTGTGTCCGCAGTCTCTGGTCATCTCCTGTACTATGTCCGCAGTCTCTGGACATCTCCTGTATTGTGTCCGCAGTCTCTGGCCATCTCCTGTACTGTGTCCGCAGTCTCTGGTCATCTCCTGTACTGTGTCCGCAGTCTCTGGTCATCTCCTGTACTGTGTCCGCAGTCTCTGGTCATCTCCTGTACTGTGTCCGCAGTCTCTGGTCATCTCCTGTACTGTGTCCGCATTTGTTCATAGTTTTTTTTTTAAACTATAGTCCGGCACTCCAACGGTCTGAGGGACAGTGAACTGGCCCCCAGTTTAAAAAGTTGAGGACCCCTGGCCTAAACCATTGAAACCTGTTATGGCTCATTCTTTGAAAATCTGGGACTCATGTAAGTATTCGGCGGGACTACTCTCCCCACATTTACCTCTTCTACAGTTATTCAACTGTCCGCTTTTTCCCCCGGGGAATTCTGATGACATGGCATTTCTTTGGTAAATAATCCATTGCTTTACATCTGATCACTCATTGGTCGGGGTCTGCATACATTCGCGCAGCTTCGAGAGTCATGCTATTCCTCCCTCAGAGATATTTCCATATTTGGAAATATGTCATTTTCTTGCACCCTTGATTCGCAGACGGGATTCCCCCCGAACTTTATCTGGTTTTGAATCGCTTTGTAAGGCGTCGACTTCCACTAAAGGTGCCCTCTCTCATGTTTATTTATCAATCCAGAATCATATGGCTGAACCTTTACCTACCAATTGCGTACAATGGATTGTGGAGCTTCAGATGGAAATCTGCTGAGGATTGGGGGCCTATGTGACAAGCGGTTTCTCGATGCTCTCGGAATATACCGGCGTTAGAGAATTCCTTTAAGGTGATCTCGGGATGGTATTTTACCCCATCTCGATTAGCTAAATTTATACCAGATCATGACTCGCAGTGTTTTCATGGCTGTTCTCTAGAGGGTACGATGCTCCATATTTGGTGGACCTGTCCAGTGGCCCGCCGATTATGGACTAGGGTTTACAATCTCATATATTCAGTTACGTCTATTAATCTAAAAAAAGACCCTATTGAAGCGTTGCTTTTTAAGCCACTCCATGGCCTACCTCGTTGAGCCTCTCGCTTGTCAACTTTTGTTTTGTTTATGGCCACTAAGCAGACTATTGCCAGCTCTTGGAAGTCCCCCACTTTACAATTTGAGGAGGTCAGGTCTAGGATCCAAGGCGTCTTTATTAATGAAAAATTGATGGCAGTTTTGGAGCATAATCATGATAGGTTTCTTTCAGCTTGGCAACCTTGGGTGGACTACCACCCAATTTCTCCTTTTAACACGAAGCTTACTAATCTTTGATGTGTTGGGATTTTCCCCTTCAATCCCCCTATGTGGGGGTCGTGTCTCCCGGCCCTCCCGTCAGACAAACTTCTTTTCTTTTGCTGGTCTGTTTCTTTCTTCCCTTTGTTCTTTTCCTCCTTTTTTTTCCTGTCTTTTCTGGAGTGGGGGGGTCTGGGGTTCCTGAATCCTTGGTCCTCTTTGGATTTTCTCTCACTTTTTTTCTTTCTTCCTTCTTCCACATGGTTTGTTCCAAATAGACCAATTGCTTGTCATTTGTTGTTGTTATCTGATAGTTCTATGATTCTCAGGGAAAATATTTCTTCAAGAGGACGAGGCTCTCTCTGTGTTTTTGATGCTTTTCTCAAAGGTATCTTATGTATTTTATAACGTGATTGTGGGCTTCGTAGCCCCGTCTTATAATGTGTCATCTGGATCCCTGTGTGGGCCTTATATGTCTATTCCTGTGTTTCTGTGTGGTGTTTCCTTGTCCTCTGTTGTCTGGTGCTGCTTTCTATCATATGATTTGTCATGATTTGTATGTTTCTTTCACTCTGTTCAATAAAACGTTTAGTACAAGAAATAATGCTCGTAATAGTGTATTAGCAGAAGTTTTTTTAGGCGGAGAGTAGACGCTCTGCTCTTGGAGGTATAGGGTGATGACTAGCATCGTGTAGGTTAGCGTAGTGTAGTTCAGTGTAGGTCCTGCCCTGAAAGAGTCTACCTTGTCGTGGTGGGCAGGCTTGTCATCTTTTGGTTAAAAATGTCAAAACTGGAGAAAGAATGTATTGTCTCTGGGCAGTTTCATTTTTGACCATGAGATTCAACTAAAAGACTCCTAGATTTCATATAGACAGACCAGAAAAAAATAGTTATATCTCTATATAGAAAAAAAGATGCAGACAGTAATCTGTACAAACTATTTTAAAGTGGCTTTGTATGTTATCAGCATTTTTAATGCTACACGTTTATTCCTTCCATTTCATGCCGGCAACATTTCTCTGATCTAATGTTTACAGGGGTATACTCTCTGGCCACGACACGACTCTGGAGATTTCTCTGCTGACCCACGGATGTTGATCAGGTGTCCAGGTAGGGTGGCGGCTTTCTCTTTGGGTCCTCATGCTGTTAGGTCTGCAGTCATAGGACTGCCTTGGTCATTCTTCTCCTCTGATCAGTCCTCAGTGTTGCCAATATAGAAATAATGCTCGTTCAGCAATCTTGGTCAAATGATCGGCCTATTTCTTTGTGAACCTCAAAAGTTTGACTAAAACTCTGGCCACTAGACTGAATGCGTTAATCCCTACTTTGACTGATAAAGATCAAGTACGTTTCGTACCTGGATGCCAGGCGGCTGATAATATCCGCTGCTCTGTTTTAATCAGTCACTTCGCTCGGATGCGATCCCGTGATCTTATGTTTTTGTCCTTGGACATGACTAAAGCCTTTGACACTCTTTCTTGGAATTATTTGCAGATTTCCTTGCGGAGATGGGGTGTAGAAGTTTATTTTCTTCGGTGGATTTATAGACTTTATAGTACTCCGTTCGCTACAGTTCGCTATCATGGGGTTGAATCCTCTCGGTTTCAAATTAGGGGTGGTACGCCTCAGGGTTGTCCCTTGTCTCCTCTTCTTTTTATCATGGCCCTAGATCCCCTAACTGTTCGTATTCGGCTTCATGCGGACATTTCGGGTCTTGTGTTGGTGTGGGTACATCATACGATTGTGCCTTTTGCGGACGATATCCTGATGTATCTCTCTTCAACATTTGTTTCTCTCCCTAATCTCCTTTTGCTTCTTACTTATTTTGCTCATCTCTCGGGTTTACATGTAAATCCTATGAAGTCAATGACTATGAATATTTCCCTTCTTCAATGGGCTGTGGCGCATCTTCAATCCCAATTTCCATTTCAATGGACCTCCGCTCTTCCTTATTGGGAAGTTAAATTTACACCTTCTTATGATTTGTTATACCCGGCAAATATTCCTCCCCTACTTTCTCAGCTTACCAAGTTGATCTCTTCTTGGCAATCCATGACCTTATCATGGTTCAGTAGGGCTCATGCGATTAAAATGACCTACCTTCTGAAATTATTGTATCCTTTTCAAGTGTTCCCTGTTCGGGTTCCACCTCATACACTCCGTATTTTACTACACCAAATTTTGCCTTTTGTTTGGGCTTCGGCACTATTCCTCCCACTGACACCAATGATGGGGCACTATTCTTCCCACTGACACCAATGATGGGGCACTATTCCTCCCACTGACACCAATGATGGGGCACTATTCTTCCCACTGACACCAATGATGGGGCACTATTCCTCCCACTGATACCAATGATGGGGCACTAGTCCTCCCTCTGACACCAATGATGGGACCCTATTCCTCCCACTGACACCAATGATGGGGCACTATTCCTCTCACTCTCTGGTCATCCCCTTTACTGTGTCCGCAGTCTCTGGTCATCCCATGTACTGTGTCCGCAGTCTCTGGTCATCTCCTGTACTATGTCCGCAGTCTCTGGACATCTCCTGTATTGTGTCCGCAGTCTCTGGCCATCTCCTGTACTGTGTCCGCAGTCTCTGGTCATCTCCTGTACTGTGTCCGCAGTCTCTGGTCATCTCCTGTACTGTGTCCGCAGTCTCTGGTCATCTCCTGTACTATGTCCGCAGTCTCTGGTCATCTCCTGTACTGTGTCCGCATTTGTTCATAGTTTTTTTTTTAAACTATAGTCCGGCACTCCAACGGTCTGAGGGACAGTGAACTGGCCCCCAGTTTAAAAAGTTGAGGACCCCTGGCCTAAACCATTGAAACCTGTTATGGCTCATTCTTTGAAAATCTGGGACTCATGTAAGTATTCGGCGGGACTACTCTCCCCACATTTACCTCTTCTACAGTTATTCAACTGTCCGCTTTTTCCCCCGGGGAATTCTGATGAGATGGCATTTCTTTGGTAAATAATCCATTGCTTTACATCTGATCACTCATTGGTCGGGGTCTGCATACATTCGCGCAACTTCGAGAGTCATGCTATTCCTCCCTCAGAGATATTTCCATATTTGGAAATATGTCATTTTCTTGCACCCTTGATTCGCAGACGGGATTCCCCCCGAACTTTATCTGGTTTTGAATCGCTTTGTAAGGCGTCGACTTCCACTAAAGGTGCCCTCTCTCATGTTTATTTATCAATCCAGAATCATATGGCTGAACCTTTACCTACCAATTGCGTACAATGGATTGTGGAGCTTCAGATGGAAATCTGCTGAGGATTGGGGGCCTATGTGACAAGCGGTTTCTCGATGCTCTCGGAATATACCGGCGTTAGAGAATTCCTTTAAGGTGATCTCGGGATGGTATTTTACCCCATCTCGATTAGCTAAATTTATACCAGATCATGACTCGCAGTGTTTTCATGGCTGTTCTCTAGAGGGTACGATGCTCCATATTTGGTGGACCTGTCCAGTGGCCCACCGATTATGGACTAGGGTTTACAATCTCATATATTCAGTTACGTCTATTAATCTAAAAAAAGACCCTATTGAAGCGTTGCTTTTTAAGCCACTCCATGGCCTACCTCGTTGACCCTCTCGCTTGTCAACTTTTGTTTTGTTTATGGCCACTAAGCAGACTATTGCCAGCTCTTGGAAGTCCCCCACTTTACAATTTGAGGAGGTCAGGTCTAGGATCCAAGGCGTCTTTATTAATGAAAAATTGATGGCAGTTTTGGAGCATAATCATGATAGGTTTCTTTCAGCTTGGCAACCTTGGGTGGACTACCACCCAATTTCTCCTTTTAACACGAAGCTTACTAATCTTTGATGTGTTGGGATTTTCCCCTTCAATCCCCCTATGTGGGGGTCGTGTCTCCCGGCCCTCCCGTCAGACAAACTTCTTTTCTTTTGCTGGTCTGTTTCTTTCTTCCCTTTGTTCTTTTCCTCCTTTTTTTTCCTGTCTTTTCTGGAGTGGGGGGGTCTGGGGTTCCTGAATCCTTGGTCCTCTTTGGATTTTCTCTCACTTTTTTTCTTTCTTCCTTCTTCCACATGGTTTGTTCCAAATAGACCAATTGCTTGTCATTTGTTGTTGTTATCTGATAGTTCTATGATTCTCAGGGAAAATATTTCTTCAAGAGGACGAGGCTCTCTCTGTGTTTTTGATGCTTTTCTCGAAGGTATCTTATGTATTTTATAACGTGATTGTGGGCTTCGTAGCCCCCTGTCTTATAATGTGTCATCTGGATCCCTGTGTGGGCCTTATATGTCTATTCCTGTGTTTCTGTGTGGTGTTTCCTTGTCCTCTGTTGTCTGGTGCTGCTTTCTATCATATGATTTGTCATGATTTGTATGTTTCTTTCACTCTGTTCAATAAAACGTTTAGTACAAGAAATAATGCTCGTAATAGTGTATTAGCAGAAGTTTTTTTAGGCGGAGAGTAGACGCTCTGCTCTTGGAGGTATAGGGTGATGACTAGCATCGTGTAGGTTAGCGTAGTGTAGTTCAGTGTAGGTCCTGCCCTGAAAGAGTCTACCTTGTCGTGGTGGGCAGGCTTGTCATCTTTTGGTTAAAAATGTCAAAACTGGAGAAAGAATGTATTGTCTCTGGGCAGTTTCATTTTTGACCATGAGATTCAACTAAAAGACTCCTAGATTTCATATAGACAGACCAGAAAAAAATAGTTATATCTCTATATAGAAAAAAAGATGCAGACAGTAATCTGTACAAACTATTTTAAAGTGGCTTTGTATGTTATCAGCATTTTTAATGCTACACGTTTATTCCTTCCATTTCATGCCGGCAACATTTCTCTGATCTAATGTTTACAGGGGTATACTCTCTGGCCACGACACGACTCTGGAGATTTCTCTGCTGACCCACGGATGTTGATCAGGTGTCCAGGTAGGGTGGCGGCTTTCTCTTTGGGTCCTCATGCTGTTAGGTCTGCTGTCATAGGACTGCCTTGGTCATTCTTCTCCTCTGATCAGTCCTCAGTGTTGCCAATATAGAAATAATGCTCGTTCAGCAATCTTGGTCAAATGATCGGCCTATTTCTTTGTGAACCTCAAAAGTTTGACTAAAACTCTGGCCACTAGACTGAATGCGTTAATCCCTACTTTAACTGATAAAGATCAAGTACGTTTCGTACCTGGATGCCAGGCGGCTGATAATATCCGCTGCTCTGTTTTAATCAGTCACTTCGCTCGGATGCGATCCCGTGATCTTATGTTTTTGTCCTTGGACATGACTAAAGCCTTTGACACTCTTTCTTGGAATTATTTGCAGATTTCCTTGCGGAGATGGGGTGTAGAAGTTTATTTTCTTCGGTGGATTTATAGACTTTATAGTACTCCGTTCGCTACAGTTCGCTATCATGGGGTTGAATCCTCTCGGTTTCAAATTAGGGGTGGTACGCCTCAGGGTTGTCCCTTGTCTCCTCTTCTTTTTATCATGGCCCTAGATCCCCTAACTGTTCGTATTCGGCTTCATGCGGACATTTCGGGTCTTGTGTTGGTGTGGGTACATCATACGATTGTGCCTTTTGCGGACGATATCCTGATGTATCTCTCTTCAACATTTGTTTCTCTCCCTAATCTCCTTTTGCTTCTTACTTATTTTGCTCATCTCTCGGGTTTACATGTAAATCCTATGAAGTCAATGACTATGAATATTTCCCTTCTTCAATGGGCTGTGGCGCATCTTCAATCCCAATTTCCATTTCAATGGACCTCCGCTCTTCCTTATTGGGAAGTTAAATTTACACCTTCTTATGATTTGTTATACCCGGCAAATATTCCTCCCCTACTTTCTCAGCTTACCAAGTTGATCTCTTCTTGGCAATCCATGACCTTATCATGGTTCAGTAGGGCTCATGCGATTAAAATGACCTACCTTCTGAAATTATTGTATCCTTTTCAAGTGTTCCCTGTTCGGGTTCCACCTCATACACTCCGTATTTTACTACACCAAATTTTGCCTTTTGTTTGGGCTTCGGCACTATTCCTCCCACTGACACCAATGATGGGGCACTATTCTTCCCACTGACACCAATGATGGGGCACTATTCCTCCCACTGACACCAATGATGGGGCACTATTCCTCCCACTGACACCAATGATGGGGCACTATTCTTCCCACTGACACCAATGATGGGGCACTATTCCTCCCACTGATACCAATGATGGGGCACTAGTCCTCCCTCTGACACCAATGATGGGACCCTATTCCTCCCACTGACACCAATGATGGGGCACTATTCCTCTCACTCTCTGGTCATCCCCTTTACTGTGTCCGCAGTCTCTGGTCATCCCATGTACTGTGTCCGCAGTCTCTGGTCATCTCCTGTACTATGTCCGCAGTCTCTGGACATCTCCTGTATTGTGTCCGCAGTCTCTGGCCATCTCCTGTACTGTGTCCGCAGTCTCTGGTCATCTCCTGTACTGTGTCCGCAGTCTCTGGTCATCTCCTGTACTGTGTCCGCAGTCTCTGGTCATCTCCTGTACTATGTCCGCAGTCTCTGGTCATCTCCTGTACTGTGTCCGCATTTGTTCATAGTTTTTTTTTTAAACTATAGTCCGGCACTCCAACGGTCTGAGGGACAGTGAACTGGCCCCCAGTTTAAAAAGTTGAGGACCCCTGGCCTAAACCATTGAAACCTGTTATGGCTCATTCTTTGAAAATCTGGGACTCATGTAAGTATTCGGCGGGACTACTCTCCCCACATTTACCTCTTCTACAGTTATTCAACTGTCCGCTTTTTCCCCCGGGGAATTCTGATGACATGGCATTTCTTTGGTAAATAATCCATTGCTTTACATCTGATCACTCATTGGTCGGGGTCTGCATACATTCGCGCAACTTCGAGAGTCATGCTATTCCTCCCTCAGAGATATTTCCATATTTGGAAATATGTCATTTTCTTGCACCCTTGATTCGCAGACGGGATTCCCCCCGAACTTTATCTGGTTTTGAATCGCTTTGTAAGGCGTCGACTTCCACTAAAGGTGCCCTCTCTCATGTTTATTTATCAATCCAGAATCATATGGCTGAACCTTTACCTACCAATTGCGTACAATGGATTGTGGAGCTTCAGATGGAAATCTGCTGAGGATTGGGGGCCTATGTGACAAGCGGTTTCTCGATGCTCTCGGAATATACCGGCGTTAGAGAATTCCTTTAAGGTGATCTCGGGATGGTATTTTACCCCATCTCGATTAGCTAAATTTATACCAGATCATGACTCGCAGTGTTTTCATGGCTGTTCTCTAGAGGGTACGATGCTCCATATTTGGTGGACCTGTCCAGTGGCCCGCCGATTATGGACTAGGGTTTACAATCTCATATATTCAGTTACGTCTATTAATCTAAAAAAAGACCCTATTGAAGCGTTGCTTTTTAAGCCACTCCATGGCCTACCTCGTTGAGCCTCTCGCTTGTCAACTTTTGTTTTGTTTATGGCCACTAAGCAGACTATTGCCAGCTCTTGGAAGTCCCCCACTTTACAATTTGAGGAGGTCAGGTCTAGGATCCAAGGCGTCTTTATTAATGAAAAATTGATGGCAGTTTTGGAGCATAATCATGATAGGTTTCTTTCAGCTTGGCAACCTTGGGTGGACTACCACCCAATTTCTCCTTTTAACACGAAGCTTACTAATCTTTGATGTGTTGGGATTTTCCCCTTCAATCCCCCTATGTGGGGGTCGTGTCTCCCGGCCCTCCCGTCAGACAAACTTCTTTTCTTTTGCTGGTCTGTTTCTTTCTTCCCTTTGTTCTTTTCCTCCTTTTTTTTCCTGTCTTTTCTGGAGTGGGGGGGTCTGGGGTTCCTGAATCCTTGGTCCTCTTTGGATTTTCTCTCACTTTTTTTCTTTCTTCCTTCTTCCACATGGTTTGTTCCAAATAGACCAATTGCTTGTCATTTGTTGTTGTTATCTGATAGTTCTATGATTCTCAGGGAAAATATTTCTTCAAGAGGACGAGGCTCTCTCTGTGTTTTTGATGCTTTTCTCAAAGGTATCTTATGTATTTTATAACGTGATTGTGGGCTTCGTAGCCCCGTCTTATAATGTGTCATCTGGATCCCTGTGTGGGCCTTATATGTCTATTCCTGTGTTTCTGTGTGGTGTTTCCTTGTCCTCTGTTGTCTGGTGCTGCTTTCTATCATATGATTTGTCATGATTTGTATGTTTCTTTCACTCTGTTCAATAAAACGTTTAGTACAAGAAATAATGCTCGTAATAGTGTATTAGCAGAAGTTTTTTTAGGCGGAGAGTAGACGCTCTGCTCTTGGAGGTATAGGGTGATGACTAGCATCGTGTAGGTTAGCGTAGTGTAGTTCAGTGTAAGTCCTGCCCTGAAAGAGTCTACCTTGTCGTGGTGGGCAGGCTTGTCATCTTTTGGTTAAAAATGTCAAAACTGGAGAAAGAATGTATTGTCTCTGGGCAGTTTCATTTTTGACCATGAGATTCAACTAAAAGACTCCTAGATTTCATATAGACAGACCAGAAAAAAATAGTTATATCTCTATATAGAAAAAAAGATGCAGACAGTAATCTGTACAAACTATTTTAAAGTGGCTTTGTATGTTATCAGCATTTTTAATGCTACACGTTTATTCCTTCCATTTCATGCCGGCAACATTTCTCTGATCTAATGTTTACAGGGGTATACTCTCTGGCCACGACACGACTCTGGAGATTTCTCTGCTGACCCACGGATGTTGATCAGGTGTCCAGGTAGGGTGGCGGCTTTCTCTTTGGGTCCTCATGCTGTTAGGTCTGCAGTCATAGGACTGCCTTGGTCATTCTTCTCCTCTGATCAGTCCTCAGTGTTGCCAATATAGAAATAATGCTCGTTCAGCAATCTTGGTCAAATGATCGGCCTATTTCTTTGTGAACCTCAAAAGTTTGACTAAAACTCTGGCCACTAGACTGAATGCGTTAATCCCTACTTTGACTGATAAAGATCAAGTACGTTTCGTACCTGGATGCCAGGCGGCTGATAATATCCGCTGCTCTGTTTTAATCAGTCACTTCGCTCGGATGCGATCCCGTGATCTTATGTTTTTGTCCTTGGACATGACTAAAGCCTTTGACACTCTTTCTTGGAATTATTTGCAGATTTCCTTGCGGAGATGGGGTGTAGAAGTTTATTTTCTTCGGTGGATTTATAGACTTTATAGTACTCCGTTCGCTACAGTTCGCTATCATGGGGTTGAATCCTCTCGGTTTCAAATTAGGGGTGGTACGCCTCAGGGTTGTCCCTTGTCTCCTCTTCTTTTTATCATGGCCCTAGATCCCCTAACTGTTCGTATTCGGCTTCATGCGGACATTTCGGGTCTTGTGTTGGTGTGGGTACATCATACGATTGTGCCTTTGCGGACGATATCCTGATGTATCTCTCTTCAACATTTGTTTCTCTCCCTAATCTCCTTTTGCTTCTTACTTATTTTGCTCATCTCTCGGGTTTACATGTAAATCCTATGAAGTCAATGACTATGAATATTTCCCTTCTTCAATGGGCTGTGGCGCATCTTCAATCCCAATTTCCATTTCAATGGACCTCCGCTCTTCCTTATTGGGAAGTTAAATTTACACCTTCTTATGATTTGTTATACCCGGCAAATATTCCTCCCCTACTTTCTCAGCTTACCAAGTTGATCTCTTCTTGGCAATCCATGACCTTATCATGGTTCAGTAGGGCTCATGCGATTAAAATGACCTACCTTCTGAAATTATTGTATCCTTTTCAAGTGTTCCCTGTTCGGGTTCCACCTCATACACTCCGTATTTTACTACACCAAATTTTGCCTTTTGTTTGGGCTTCGGCACTATTCCTCCCACTGACACCAATGATGGGGCACTATTCTTCCCACTGACACCAATGATGGGGCACTATTCCTCCCACTGACACCAATGATGGGGCACTATTCTTCCCACTGACACCAATGATGGGGCACTATTCCTCCCACTGATACCAATGATGGGGCACTAGTCCTCCCTCTGACACCAATGATGGGACCCTATTCCTCCCACTGACACCAATGATGGGGCACTATTCCTCTCACTCTCTGGTCATCCCCTTTACTGTGTCCGCAGTCTCTGGTCATCCCATGTACTGTGTCCGCAGTCTCTGGTCATCTCCTGTACTATGTCCGCAGTCTCTGGACATCTCCTGTATTGTGTCCGCAGTCTCTGGACATCTCCTGTATTGTGTCCGCAGTCTCTGGCCATCTCCTGTACTGTGTCCGCAGTCTCTGGTCATCTCCTGTACTGTGTCCGCAGTCTCTGGTCATCTCCTGTACTGTGTCCGCAGTCTCTGGTCATCTCCTGTACTATGTCCGCAGTCTCTGGTCATCTCCTGTACTGTGTCCGCATTTGTTCATAGTTTTTTTTTTAAACTATAGTCCGGCACTCCAACGGTCTGAGGGACAGTGAACTGGCCCCCAGTTTAAAAAGTTGAGGACCCCTGGCCTAAACCATTGAAACCTGTTATGGCTCATTCTTTGAAAATCTGGGACTCATGTAAGTATTCGGCGGGACTACTCTCCCCACATTTACCTCTTCTACAGTTATTCAACTGTCCGCTTTTTCCCCCGGGGAATTCTGATGACATGGCATTTCTTTGGTAAATAATCCATTGCTTTACATCTGATCACTCATTGGTCGGGGTCTGCATACATTCGCGCAACTTCGAGAGTCATGCTATTCCTCCCTCAGAGATATTTCCATATTTGGAAATATGTCATTTTCTTGCACCCTTGATTCGCAGACGGGATTCCCCCCGAACTTTATCTGGTTTTGAATCGCTTTGTATACTTCCACTAAAGGTGCCCTCTCTCATGTTTATTTATCAATCCAGAATCATATGGCTGAACCTTTACCTACCAATTGCGTACAATGGATTGTGGAGCTTCAGATGGAAATCTGCTGAGGATTGGGGGCCTATGTGACAAGCGGTTTCTCGATGCTCTCGGAATATACCGGCGTTAGAGAATTCCTTTAAGGTGATCTCGGGATGGTATTTTACCCCATCTCGATTAGCTAAATTTATACCAGATCATGACTCGCAGTGTTTTCATGGCTGTTCTCTAGAGGGTACGATGCTCCATATTTGGTGGACCTGTCCAGTGGCCCGCCGATTATGGACTAGGGTTTACAATCTCATATATTCAGTTACGTCTATTAATCTAAAAAAAGACCCTATTGAAGCGTTGCTTTTTAAGCCACTCCATGGCCTACCTCGTTGACCCTCTCGCTTGTCAACTTTTGTTTTGTTTATGGCCACTAAGCAGACTATTGCCAGCTCTTGGAAGTCCCCCACTTTACAATTTGAGGAGGTCAGGTCTAGGATCCAAGGCATCTTTATTAATGAAAAATTGATGGCAGTTTTGGAGCATAATCATGATAGGTTTCTTTCAGCTTGGCAACCTTGGGTGGACTACCACCCAATTTCTCCTTTTAACACGAAGCTTACTAATCTTTGATGTGTTGGGATTTTCCCCTTCAATCCCCCTATGTGGGGGTCGTGTCTCCCGGCCCTCCCGTCAGACAAACTTCTTTTCTTTTGCTGGTCTGTTTCTTTCTTCCCTTTGTTCTTTTCCTCCTTTTTTTTCCTGTCTTTTCTGGAGTGGGGGGGTCTGGGGTTCCTGAATCCTTGGTCCTCTTTGGATTTTCTCTCACTTTTTTTCTTTCTTCCTTCTTCCACATGGTTTGTTCCAAATAGACCAATTGCTTGTCATTTGTTGTTGTTATCTGATAGTTCTATGATTCTCAGGGAAAATATTTCTTCAAGAGGACGAGGCTCTCTCTGTGTTTTTGATGCTTTTCTCAAAGGTATCTTATGTATTTTATAACGTGATTGTGGGCTTCGTAGCCCCGTCTTATAATGTGTCATCTGGATCCCTGTGTGGGCCTTATATGTCTATTCCTGTGTTTCTGTGTGGTGTTTCCTTGTCCTCTGTTGTCTGGTGCTGCTTTCTATCATATGATTTGTCATGATTTGTATGTTTCTTTCACTCTGTTCAATAAAACGTTTAGTACAAGAAATAATGCTCGTAATAGTGTATTAGCAGAAGTTTTTTTAGGCGGAGAGTAGACGCTCTGCTCTTGGAGGTATAGGGTGATGACTAGCATCGTGTAGGTTAGCGTAGTGTAGTTCAGTGTAGGTCCTGCCCTGAAAGAGTCTACCTTGTCGTGGTGGGCAGGCTTGTCATCTTTTGGTTAAAAATGTCAAAACTGGAGAAAGAATGTATTGTCTCTGGGCAGTTTCATTTTTGACCATGAGATTCAACTAAAAGACTCCTAGATTTCATATAGACAGACCAGAAAAAAATAGTTATATCTCTATATAGAAAAAAAGATGCAGACAGTAATCTGTACAAACTATTTTAAAGTGGCTTTGTATGTTATCAGCATTTTTAATGCTACACGTTTATTCCTTCCATTTCATGCCGGCAACATTTCTCTGATCTAATGTTTACAGGGGTATACTCTCTGGCCACGACACGACTCTGGAGATTTCTCTGCTGACCCACGGATGTTGATCAGGTGTCCAGGTAGGGTGGCGGCTTTCTCTTTGGGTCCTCATGCTGTTAGGTCTGCAGTCATAGGACTGCCTTGGTCATTCTTCTCCTCTGATCAGTCCTCAGTGTTGCCAATATAGAAATAATGCTCGTTCAGCAATCTTGGTCAAATGATCGGCCTATTTCTTTGTGAACCTCAAAAGTTTGACTAAAACTCTGGCCACTAGACTGAATGCGTTAATCCCTACTTTGACTGATAAAGATCAAGTACGTTTCGTACCTGGATGCCAGGCGGCTGATAATATCCGCTGCTCTGTTTTAATCAGTCACTTCGCTCGGATGCGATCCCATGATCTTATGTTTTTGTCCTTGGACATGACTAAAGCCTTTGACACTCTTTCTTGGAATTATTTGCAGATTTCCTTGCGGAGATGGGGTGTAGAAGTTTATTTTCTTCGGTGGATTTATAGACTTTATAGTACTCCGTTCGCTACAGTTCGCTATCATGGGGTTGAATCCTCTCGGTTTCAAATTAGGGGTGGTACGCCTCAGGGTTGTCCCTTGTCTCCTCTTCTTTTTATCATGGCCCTAGATCCCCTAACTGTTCGTATTCGGCTTCATGCGGACATTTCGGGTCTTGTGTTGGTGTGGGTACATCATACGATTGTGCCTTTGCGGACGATATCCTGATGTATCTCTCTTCAACATTTGTTTCTCTCCCTAATCTCCTTTTGCTTCTTACTTATTTTGCTCATCTCTCGGGTTTACATGTAAATCCTATGAAGTCAATGACTATGAATATTTCCCTTCTTCAATGGGCTGTGGCGCATCTTCAATCCCAATTTCCATTTCAATGGACCTCCGCTCTTCCTTATTGGGAAGTTAAATTTACACCTTCTTATGATTTGTTATACCCGGCAAATATTCCTCCCCTACTTTCTCAGCTTACCAAGTTGATCTCTTCTTGGCAATCCATGACCTTATCATGGTTCAGTAGGGCTCATGCGATTAAAATGACCTACCTTCTGAAATTATTGTATCCTTTTCAAGTGTTCCCTGTTCGGGTTCCACCTCATACACTCCGTATTTTACTACACCAAATTTTGCCTTTTGTTTGGGCTTCGGCACTATTCCTCCCACTGACACCAATGATGGGGCACTATTCTTCCCACTGACACCAATGATGGGGCACTATTCCTCCCACTGACACCAATGATGGGGCACTATTCTTCCCACTGACACCAATGATGGGGCACTATTCCTCCCACTGATACCAATGATGGGGCACTAGTCCTCCCTCTGACACCAATGATGGGACCCTATTCCTCCCACTGACACCAATGATGGGGCACTATTCCTCTCACTCTCTGGTCATCCCCTTTACTGTGTCCGCAGTCTCTGGTCATCCCATGTACTGTGTCCGCAGTCTCTGGTCATCTCCTGTACTATGTCCGCAGTCTCTGGACATCTCCTGTATTGTGTCCGCAGTCTCTGGCCATCTCCTGTACTGTGTCCGCAGTCTCTGGTCATCTCCTGTACTGTGTCCGCAGTCTCTGGTCATCTCCTGTACTGTGTCCGCAGTCTCTGGTCATCTCCTGTACTATGTCCGCAGTCTCTGGTCATCTCCTGTACTGTGTCCGCATTTGTTCATAGTTTTTTTTTTAAACTATAGTCCGGCACTCCAACGGTCTGAGGGACAGTGAACTGGCCCCCAGTTTAAAAAGTTGAGGACCCCTGGCCTAAACCATTGAAACCTGTTATGGCTCATTCTTTGAAAATCTGGGACTCATGTAAGTATTCGGCGGGACTACTCTCCCCACATTTACCTCTTCTACAGTTATTCAACTGTCCGCTTTTTCCCCCGGGGAATTCTGATGAGATGGCATTTCTTTGGTAAATAATCCATTGCTTTACATCTGATCACTCATTGGTCGGGGTCTGCATACATTCGCGCAACTTCGAGAGTCATGCTATTCCTCCCTCAGAGATATTTCCATATTTGGAAATATGTCATTTTCTTGCACCCTTGATTCGCAGACGGGATTCCCCCCAAACTTTATCTGGTTTTGAATCGCTTTGTAAGGCGTCGACTTCCACTAAAGGTGCCCTCTCTCATGTTTATTTATCAATCCAGAATCATATGGCTGAACCTTTACCTACCAATTGCGTACAATGGATTGTGGAGCTTCAGATGGAAATCTGCTGAGGATTGGGGGCCTATGTGACAAGCGGTTTCTCGATGCTCTCGGAATATACCGGCGTTAGAGAATTCCTTTAAGGTGATCTCGGGATGGTATTTTACCCCATCTCGATTAGCTAAATTTATACCAGATCATGACTTGCAGTGTTTTCATGGCTGTTCTCTAGAGGGTACGATGCTCCATATTTGGTGGACCTGTCCAGTGGCCCACCGATTATGGACTAGGGTTTACAATCTCATATATTCAGTTACGTCTATTAATCTAAAAAAAGACCCTATTGAAGCGTTGCTTTTTAAGCCACTCCATGGCCTACCTCGTTGACCCTCTCGCTTGTCAACTTTTGTTTTGTTTATGGCCACTAAGCAGACTATTGCCAGCTCTTGGAAGTCCCCCACTTTACAATTTGAGGAGGTCAAGTCTAGGATCCAAGGCGTCTTTATTAATGAAAAATTGATGGCAGTTTTGGAGCATAATCATGATAGGTTTCTTTCAGCTTGGCAACCTTGGGTGGACTACCACCCAATTTCTCCTTTTAACACGAAGCTTACTAATCTTTGATGTGTTGGGATTTTCCCCTTCAATCCCCCTATGTGGGGGTCGTGTCTCCCGGCCCTCCCGTCAGACAAACTTCTTTTCTTTTGCTGGTCTGTTTCTTTCTTCCCTTTGTTCTTTTCCTCCTTTTTTTTCCTGTCTTTTCTGGAGTGGGGGGGTCTGGGGTTCCTGAATCCTTGGTCCTCTTTGGATTTTCTCTCACTTTTTTTCTTTCTTCCTTCTTCCACATGGTTTGTTCCAAATAGACCAATTGCTTGTCATTTGTTGTTGTTATCTGATAGTTCTATGATTCTCAGGGAAAATATTTCTTCAAGAGGACGAGGCTCTCTCTGTGTTTTTGATGCTTTTCTCGAAGGTATCTTATGTATTTTATAACGTGATTGTGGGCTTCGTAGCCCCCTGTCTTATAATGTGTCATCTGGATCCCTGTGTGGGCCTTATATGTCTATTCCTGTGTTTCTGTGTGGTGTTTCCTTGTCCTCTGTTGTCTGGTGCTGCTTTCTATCATATGATTTGTCATGATTTGTATGTTTCTTTCACTCTGTTCAATAAAACGTTTAGTACAAGAAATAATGCTCGTAATAGTGTATTAGCAGAAGTTTTTTTAGGCGGAGAGTAGACGCTCTGCTCTTGGAGGTATAGGGTGATGACTAGCATCGTGTAGGTTAGCGTAGTGTAGTTCAGTGTAGGTCCTGCCCTGAAAGAGTCTACCTTGTCGTGGTGGGCAGGCTTGTCATCTTTTGGTTAAAAATGTCAAAACTGGAGAAAGAATGTATTGTCTCTGGGCAGTTTCATTTTTGACCATGAGATTCAACTAAAAGACTCCTAGATTTCATATAGACAGACCAGAAAAAAATAGTTATATCTCTATATAGAAAAAAAGATGCAGACAGTAATCTGTACAAACTATTTTAAAGTGGCTTTGTATGTTATCAGCATTTTTAATGCTACACGTTTATTCCTTCCATTTCATGCCGGCAACATTTCTCTGATCTAATGTTTACAGGGGTATACTCTCTGGCCACGACACGACTCTGGAGATTTCTCTGCTGACCCACGGATGTTGATCAGGTGTCCAGGTAGGGTGGCGGCTTTCTCTTTGGGTCCTCATGCTGTTAGGTCTGCTGTCATAGGACTGCCTTGGTCATTCTTCTCCTCTGATCAGTCCTCAGTGTTGCCAATATAGAAATAATGCTCGTTCAGCAATCTTGGTCAAATGATCGGCCTATTTCTTTGTGAACCTCAAAAGTTTGACTAAAACTCTGGCCACTAGACTGAATGCGTTAATCCCTACTTTGACTGATAAAGATCAAGTACGTTTCGTACCTGGATGCCAGGCGGCTGATAATATCCGCTGCTCTGTTTTAATCAGTCACTTCGCTCGGATGCGATCCCGTGATCTTATGTTTTTGTCCTTGGACATGACTAAAGCCTTTGACACTCTTTCTTGGAATTATTTGCAGATTTCCTTGCGGAGATGGGGTGTAGAAGTTTATTTTCTTCGGTGGATTTATAGACTTTATAGTACTCCGTTCGCTACAGTTCGCTATCATGGGGTTGAATCCTCTCGGTTTCAAATTAGGGGTGGTACGCCTCAGGGTTGTCCCTTGTCTCCTCTTCTTTTTATCATGGCCCTAGATCCCCTAACTGTTCGTATTCGGCTTCATGCGGACATTTCGGGTCTTGTGTTGGTGTGGGTACATCATACGATTGTGCCTTTTGCGGACGATATCCTGATGTATCTCCCTTCAACATTTGTTTCTCTCCCTAATCTCCTTTTGCTTCTTACTTATTTTGCTCATCTCTCGGGTTTACATGTAAATCCTATGAAGTCAATGACTATGAATATTTCCCTTCTTCAATGGGCTGTGGCGCATCTTCAATCCCAATTTCCATTTCAATGGACCTCCGCTCTTCCTTATTGGGAAGTTAAATTTACACCTTCTTATGATTTGTTATACCCGGCAAATATTCCTCCCCTACTTTCTCAGCTTACCAAGTTGATCTCTTCTTGGCAATCCATGACCTTATCATGGTTCAGTAGGGCTCATGCGATTAAAATGACCTACCTTCTGAAATTATTGTATCCTTTTCAAGTGTTCCCTGTTCGGGTTCCACCTCATACACTCCGTATTTTACTACACCAAATTTTGCCTTTTGTTTGGGCTTCGGCACTATTCCTCCCACTGACACCAATGATGGGGCACTATTCTTCCCACTGACACCAATGATGGGGCACTATTCCTCCCACTGACACCAATGATGGGGCACTATTCTTCCCACTGACACCAATGATGGGGCACTATTCCTCCCACTGATACCAATGATGGGGCACTAGTCCTCCCTCTGACACCAATGATGGGACCCTATTCCTCCCACTGACACCAATGATGGGGCACTATTCCTCTCACTCTCTGGTCATCCCCTTTACTGTGTCCGCAGTCTCTGGTCATCCCATGTACTGTGTCCGCAGTCTCTGGTCATCTCCTGTACTATGTCCGCAGTCTCTGGACATCTCCTGTATTGTGTCCGCAGTCTCTGGCCATCTCCTGTACTGTGTCCGCAGTCTCTGGTCATCTCCTGTACTGTGTCCGCAGTCTCTGGTCATCTCCTGTACTGTGTCCGCAGTCTCTGGTCATCTCCTGTACTATGTCCGCAGTCTCTGGTCATCTCCTGTACTGTGTCCGCATTTGTTCATAGTTTTTTTTTTAAACTATAGTCCGGCACTCCAACGGTCTGAGGGACAGTGAACTGGCCCCCAGTTTAAAAAGTTGAGGACCCCTGGCCTAAACCATTGAAACCTGTTATGGCTCATTCTTTGAAAATCTGGGACTCATGTAAGTATTCGGCGGGACTACTCTCCCCACATTTACCTCTTCTACAGTTATTCAACTGTCCGCTTTTTCCCCTGGGGAATTCTGATGAGATGGCATTTCTTTGGTAAATAATCCATTGCTTTACATCTGATCACTCATTGGTCGGGGTCTGCATACATTCGCGCAACTTCGAGAGTCATGCTATTCCTCCCTCAGAGATATTTCCATATTTGGAAATATGTCATTTTCTTGCACCCTTGATTCGCAGACGGGATTCCCCCCGAACTTTATCTGGTTTTGAATCGCTTTGTAAGGCGTCGACTTCCACTAAAGGTGCCCTCTCTCATGTTTATTTATCAATCCAGAATCATATGGCTGAACCTTTACCTACCAATTGCGTACAATGGATTGTGGAGCTTCAGATGGAAATCTGCTGAGGATTGGGGGCCTATGTGACAAGCGGTTTCTCGATGCTCTCGGAATATACCGGCGTTAGAGAATTCCTTTAAGGTGATCTCGGGATGGTATTTTACCCCATCTCGATTAGCTAAATTTATACCAGATCATGACTCGCAGTGTTTTCATGGCTGTTCTCTAGAGGGTACGATGCTCCATATTTGGTGGACCTGTCCAGTGGCCCACCGATTATGGACTAGGGTTTACAATCTCATATATTCAGTTACGTCTATTAATCTAAAAAAAGACCCTATTGAAGCGTTGCTTTTTAAGCCACTCCATGGCCTACCTCGTTGACCCTCTCGCTTGTCAACTTTTGTTTTGTTTATGGCCACTAAGCAGACTATTGCCAGCTCTTGGAAGTCCCCCACTTTACAATTTGAGGAGGTCAGGTCTAGGATCCAAGGCGTCTTTATTAATGAAAAATTGATGGCAGTTTTGGAGCATAATCATGATAGGTTTCTTTCAGCTTGGCAACCTTGGGTGGACTACCACCCAATTTCTCCTTTTAACACGAAGCTTACTAATCTTTGATGTGTTGGGATTTTCCCCTTCAATCCCCCTATGTGGGGGTCGTGTCTCCCGGCCCTCCCGTCAGACAAACTTCTTTTCTTTTGCTGGTCTGTTTCTTTCTTCCCTTTGTTCTTTTCCTCCTTTTTTTTCCTGTCTTTTCTGGAGTGGGGGGGTCTGGGGTTCCTGAATCCTTGGTCCTCTTTGGATTTTCTCTCACTTTTTTTCTTTCTTCCTTCTTCCACATGGTTTGTTCCAAATAGACCAATTGCTTGTCATTTGTTGTTGTTATCTGATAGTTCTATGATTCTCAGGGAAAATATTTCTTCAAGAGGACGAGGCTCTCTCTGTGTTTTTGATGCTTTTCTCGAAGGTATCTTATGTATTTTATAACGTGATTGTGGGCTTCGTAGCCCCCTGTCTTATAATGTGTCATCTGGATCCCTGTGTGGGCCTTATATGTCTATTCCTGTGTTTCTGTGTGGTGTTTCCTTGTCCTCTGTTGTCTGGTGCTGCTTTCTATCATATGATTTGTCATGATTTGTATGTTTCTTTCACTCTGTTCAATAAAACGTTTAGTACAAGAAATAATGCTCGTAATAGTGTATTAGCAGAAGTTTTTTTAGGCGGAGAGTAGACGCTCTGCTCTTGGAGGTATAGGGTGATGACTAGCATCGTGTAGGTTAGCGTAGTGTAGTTCAGTGTAGGTCCTGCCCTGAAAGAGTCTACCTTGTCGTGGTGGGCAGGCTTGTCATCTTTTGGTTAAAAATGTCAAAACTGGAGAAAGAATGTATTGTCTCTGGGCAGTTTCATTTTTGACCATGAGATTCAACTAAAAGACTCCTAGATTTCATATAGACAGACCAGAAAAAAATAGTTATATCTCTATATAGAAAAAAAGATGCAGACAGTAATCTGTACAAACTATTTTAAAGTGGCTTTGTATGTTATCAGCATTTTTAATGCTACACGTTTATTCCTTCCATTTCATGCCGGCAACATTTCTCTGATCTAATGTTTACAGGGGTATACTCTCTGGCCACGACACGACTCTGGAGATTTCTCTGCTGACCCACGGATGTTGATCAGGTGTCCAGGTAGGGTGGCGGCTTTCTCTTTGGGTCCTCATGCTGTTAGGTCTGCTGTCATAGGACTGCCTTGGTCATTCTTCTCCTCTGATCAGTCCTCAGTGTTGCCAATATAGAAATAATGCTCGTTCAGCAATCTTGGTCAAATGATCGGCCTATTTCTTTGTGAACCTCAAAAGTTTGACTAAAACTCTGGCCACTAGACTGAATGCGTTAATCCCTACTTTAACTGATAAAGATCAAGTACGTTTCGTACCTGGATGCCAGGCGGCTGATAATATCCGCTGCTCTGTTTTAATCAGTCACTTCGCTCGGATGCGATCCCGTGATCTTATGTTTTTGTCCTTGGACATGACTAAAGCCTTTGACACTCTTTCTTGGAATTATTTGCAGATTTCCTTGCGGAGATGGGGTGTAGAAGTTTATTTTCTTCGGTGGATTTATAGACTTTATAGTACTCCGTTCGCTACAGTTCGCTATCATGGGGTTGAATCCTCTCGGTTTCAAATTAGGGGTGGTACGCCTCAGGGTTGTCCCTTGTCTCCTCTTCTTTTTATCATGGCCCTAGATCCCCTAACTGTTCGTATTCGGCTTCATGCGGACATTTCGGGTCTTGTGTTGGTGTGGGTACATCATACGATTGTGCCTTTTGCGGACGATATCCTGATGTATCTCTCTTCAACATTTGTTTCTCTCCCTAATCTCCTTTTGCTTCTTACTTATTTTGCTCATCTCTCGGGTTTACATGTAAATCCTATGAAGTCAATGACTATGAATATTTCCCTTCTTCAATGGGCTGTGGCGCATCTTCAATCCCAATTTCCATTTCAATGGACCTCCGCTCTTCCTTATTGGGAAGTTAAATTTACACCTTCTTATGATTTGTTATACCCGGCAAATATTCCTCCCCTACTTTCTCAGCTTACCAAGTTGATCTCTTCTTGGCAATCCATGACCTTATCATGGTTCAGTAGGGCTCATGCGATTAAAATGACCTACCTTCTGAAATTATTGTATCCTTTTCAAGTGTTCCCTGTTCGGGTTCCACCTCATACACTCCGTATTTTACTACACCAAATTTTGCCTTTTGTTTGGGCTTCGGCACTATTCCTCCCACTGACACCAATGATGGGGCACTATTCTTCCCACTGACACCAATGATGGGGCACTATTCCTCCCACTGACACCAATGATGGGGCACTATTCCTCCCACTGACACCAATGATGGGGCACTATTCTTCCCACTGACACCAATGATGGGGCACTATTCCTCCCACTGATACCAATGATGGGGCACTAGTCCTCCCTCTGACACCAATGATGGGACCCTATTCCTCCCACTGACACCAATGATGGGGCACTATTCCTCTCACTCTCTGGTCATCCCCTTTACTGTGTCCGCAGTCTCTGGTCATCCCATGTACTGTGTCCGCAGTCTCTGGTCATCTCCTGTACTATGTCCGCAGTCTCTGGACATCTCCTGTATTGTGTCCGCAGTCTCTGGCCATCTCCTGTACTGTGTCCGCAGTCTCTGGTCATCTCCTGTACTGTGTCCGCAGTCTCTGGTCATCTCCTGTACTGTGTCCGCAGTCTCTGGTCATCTCCTGTACTATGTCCGCAGTCTCTGGTCATCTCCTGTACTGTGTCCGCATTTGTTCATAGTTTTTTTTTTAAACTATAGTCCGGCACTCCAACGGTCTGAGGGACAGTGAACTGGCCCCCAGTTTAAAAAGTTGAGGACCCCTGGCCTAAACCATTGAAACCTGTTATGGCTCATTCTTTGAAAATCTGGGACTCATGTAAGTATTCGGCGGGACTACTCTCCCCACATTTACCTCTTCTACAGTTATTCAACTGTCCGCTTTTTCCCCCGGGGAATTCTGATGAGATGGCATTTCTTTGGTAAATAATCCATTGCTTTACATCTGATCACTCATTGGTCGGGGTCTGCATACATTCGCGCAACTTCGAGAGTCATGCTATTCCTCCCTCAGAGATATTTCCATATTTGGAAATATGTCATTTTCTTGCACCCTTGATTCGCAGACGGGATTCCCCCCGAACTTTATCTGGTTTTGAATCGCTTTGTAAGGCGTCGACTTCCACTAAAGGTGCCCTCTCTCATGTTTATTTATCAATCCAGAATCATATGGCTGAACCTTTACCTACCAATTGCGTACAATGGATTGTGGAGCTTCAGATGGAAATCTGCTGAGGATTGGGGGCCTATGTGACAAGCGGTTTCTCGATGCTCTCGGAATATACCGGCGTTAGAGAATTCCTTTAAGGTGATCTCGGGATGGTATTTTACCCCATCTCGATTAGCTAAATTTATACCAGATCATGACTCGCAGTGTTTTCATGGCTGTTCTCTAGAGGGTACGATGCTCCATATTTGGTGGACCTGTCCAGTGGCCCGCCGATTATGGACTAGGGTTTACAATCTCATATATTCAGTTACGTCTATTAATCTAAAAAAAGACCCTATTGAAGCGTTGCTTTTTAAGCCACTCCATGGCCTACCTCGTTGACCCTCTCGCTTGTCAACTTTTGTTTTGTTTATGGCCACTAAGCAGACTATTGCCAGCTCTTGGAAGTCCCCCACTTTACAATTTGAGGAGGTCAGGTCTAGGATCCAAGGCGTCTTTATTAATGAAAAATTGATGGCAGTTTTGGAGCATAATCATGATAGGTTTCTTTCAGCTTGGCAACCTTGGGTGGACTACCACCCAATTTCTCCTTTTAACACGAAGCTTACTAATCTTTGATGTGTTGGGATTTTCCCCTTCAATCCCCCTATGTGGGGGTCGTGTCTCCCGGCCCTCCCGTCAGACAAACTTCTTTTCTTTTGCTGGTCTGTTTCTTTCTTCCCTTTGTTCTTTTCCTCCTTTTTTTTCCTGTCTTTTCTGGAGTGGGGGGGTCTGGGGTTCCTGAATCCTTGGTCCTCTTTGGATTTTCTCTCACTTTTTTTCTTTCTTCCTTCTTCCACATGGTTTGTTCCAAATAGACCAATTGCTTGTCATTTGTTGTTGTTATCTGATAGTTCTATGATTCTCAGGAAAAATATTTCTTCAAGAGGACGAGGCTCTCTCTGTGTTTTTGATGCTTTTCTCAAAGGTATCTTATGTATTTTATAACGTGATTGTGGGCTTCGTAGCCCCGTCTTATAATGTGTCATCTGGATCCCTGTGTGGGCCTTATATGTCTATTCCTGTGTTTCTGTGTGGTGTTTCCTTGTCCTCTGTTGTCTGGTGCTGCTTTCTATCATATGATTTGTCATGATTTGTATGTTTCTTTCACTCTGTTCAATAAAACGTTTAGTACAAGAAATAATGCTCGTAATAGTGTATTAGCAGAAGTTTTTTTAGGCGGAGAGTAGACGCTCTGCTCTTGGAGGTATAGGGTGATGACTAGCATCGTGTAGGTTAGCGTAGTGTAGTTCAGTGTAGGTCCTGCCCTGAAAGAGTCTACCTTGTCGTGGTGGGCAGGCTTGTCATCTTTTGGTTAAAAATGTCAAAACTGGAGAAAGAATGTATTGTCTCTGGGCAGTTTCATTTTTGACCATGAGATTCAACTAAAAGACTCCTAGATTTCATATAGACAGACCAGAAAAAAATAGTTATATCTCTATATAGAAAAAAAGATGCAGACAGTAATCTGTACAAACTATTTTAAAGTGGCTTTGTATGTTATCAGCATTTTTAATGCTACACGTTTATTCCTTCCATTTCATGCCGGCAACATTTCTCTGATCTAATGTTTACAGGGGTATACTCTCTGGCCACGACACGACTCTGGAGATTTCTCTGCTGACCCACGGATGTTGATCAGGTGTCCAGGTAGGGTGGCGGCTTTCTCTTTGGGTCCTCATGCTGTTAGGTCTGCAGTCATAGGACTGCCTTGGTCATTCTTCTCCTCTGATCAGTCCTCAGTGTTGCCAATATAGAAATAATGCTCGTTCAGCAATCTTGGTCAAATGATCGGCCTATTTCTTTGTGAACCTCAAAAGTTTGACTAAAACTCTGGCCACTAGACTGAATGCGTTAATCCCTACTTTGACTGATAAAGATCAAGTACGTTTCGTACCTGGATGCCAGGCGGCTGATAATATCCGCTGCTCTGTTTTAATCAGTCACTTCGCTCGGATGCGATCCCGTGATCTTATGTTTTTGTCCTTGGACATGACTAAAGCCTTTGACACTCTTTCTTGGAATTATTTGCAGATTTCCTTGCGGAGATGGGGTGTAGAAGTTTATTTTCTTCGGTGGATTTATAGACTTTATAGTACTCCGTTCGCTACAGTTCGCTATCATGGGGTTGAATCCTCTCGGTTTCAAATTAGGGGTGGTACGCCTCAGGGTTGTCCCTTGTCTCCTCTTCTTTTTATCATGGCCCTAGATCCCCTAACTGTTCGTATTCGGCTTCATGCGGACATTTCGGGTCTTGTGTTGGTGTGGGTACATCATACGATTGTGCCTTTTGCGGACGATATCCTGATGTATCTCTCTTCAACATTTGTTTCTCTCCCTAATCTCCTTTTGCTTCTTACTTATTTTGCTCATCTCTCGGGTTTACATGTAAATCCTATGAAGTCAATGACTATGAATATTTCCCTTCTTCAATGGGCTGTGGCGCATCTTCAATCCCAATTTCCATTTCAATGGACCTCCGCTCTTCCTTATTGGGAAGTTAAATTTACACCTTCTTATGATTTGTTATACCCGGCAAATATTCCTCCCCTACTTTCTCAGCTTACCAAGTTGATCTCTTCTTGGCAATCCATGACCTTATCATGGTTCAGTAGGGCTCATGCGATTAAAATGACCTACCTTCTGAAATTATTGTATCCTTTTCAAGTGTTCCCTGTTCGGGTTCCACCTCATACACTCCGTATTTTACTACACCAAATTTTGCCTTTTGTTTGGGCTTCGGCACTATTCCTCCCACTGACACCAATGATGGGGCACTATTCTTCCCACTGACACCAATGATGGGGCACTATTCCTCCCACTGACACCAATGATGGGGCACTATTCTTCCCACTGACACCAATGATGGGGCACTATTCCTCCCACTGATACCAATGATGGGGCACTAGTCCTCCCTCTGACACCAATGATGGGACCCTATTCCTCCCACTGACACCAATGATGGGGCACTATTCCTCTCACTCTCTGGTCATCCCCTTTACTGTGTCCGCAGTCTCTGGTCATCCCATGTACTGTGTCCGCAGTCTCTGGTCATCTCCTGTACTATGTCCGCAGTCTCTGGACATCTCCTGTATTGTGTCCGCAGTCTCTGGACATCTCCTGTATTGTGTCCGCAGTCTCTGGCCATCTCCTGTACTGTGTCCGCAGTCTCTGGTCATCTCCTGTACTGTGTCCGCAGTCTCTGGTCATCTCCTGTACTGTGTCCGCAGTCTCTGGTCATCTCCTGTACTATGTCCGCAGTCTCTGGTCATCTCCTGTACTGTGTCCGCATTTGTTCATAGTTTTTTTTTTAAACTATAGTCCGGCACTCCAACGGTCTGAGGGACAGTGAACTGGCCCCCAGTTTAAAAAGTTGAGGACCCCTGGCCTAAACCATTGAAACCTGTTATGGCTCATTCTTTGAAAATCTGGGACTCATGTAAGTATTCGGCGGGACTACTCTCCCCACATTTACCTCTTCTACAGTTATTCAACTGTCCGCTTTTTCCCCCGGGGAATTCTGATGACATGGCATTTCTTTGGTAAATAATCCATTGCTTTACATCTGATCACTCATTGGTCGGGGTCTGCATACATTCGCGCAACTTCGAGAGTCATGCTATTCCTCCCTCAGAGATATTTCCATATTTGGAAATATGTCATTTTCTTGCACCCTTGATTCGCAGACGGGATTCCCCCCGAACTTTATCTGGTTTTGAATCGCTTTGTAAGGCGTCGACTTCCACTAAAGGTGCCCTCTCTCATGTTTATTTATCAATCCAGAATCATATGGCTGAACCTTTACCTACCAATTGCGTACAATGGATTGTGGAGCTTCAGATGGAAATCTGCTGAGGATTGGGGGCCTATGTGACAAGCGGTTTCTCGATGCTCTCGGAATATACCGGCGTTAGAGAATTCCTTTAAGGTGATCTCGGGATGGTATTTTACCCCATCTCGATTAGCTAAATTTATACCAGATCATGACTCGCAGTGTTTTCATGGCTGTTCTCTAGAGGGTACGATGCTCCATATTTGGTGGACCTGTCCAGTGGCCCGCCGATTATGGACTAGGGTTTACAATCTCATATATTCAGTTACGTCTATTAATCTAAAAAAAGACCCTATTGAAGCTTTGCTTTTTAAGCCACTCCATGGCCTACCTCGTTGACCCTCTCGCTTGTCAACTTTTGTTTTGTTTATGGCCACTAAGCAGACTATTGCCAGCTCTTGGAAGTCCCCCACTTTACAATTTGAGGAGGTCAGGTCTAGGATCCAAGGCGTCTTTATTAATGAAAAATTGATGGCAGTTTTGGAGCATAATCATGATAGGTTTCTTTCAGCTTGGCAACCTTGGGTGGACTACCACCCAATTTCTCCTTTTAACACGAAGCTTACTAATCTTTGATGTGTTGGGATTTTCCCCTTCAATCCCCCTATGTGGGGGTCGTGTCTCCCGGCCCTCCCGTCAGACAAACTTCTTTTCTTTTGCTGGTCTGTTTCTTTCTTCCCTTTGTTCTTTTCCTCCTTTTTTTTCCTGTCTTTTCTGGAGTGGGGGGGTCTGGGGTTCCTGAATCCTTGGTCCTCTTTGGATTTTCTCTCACTTTTTTTCTTTCTTCCTTCTTCCACATGGTTTGTTCCAAATAGACCAATTGCTTGTCATTTGTTGTTGTTATCTGATAGTTCTATGATTCTCAGGGAAAATATTTCTTCAAGAGGACGAGGCTCTCTCTGTGTTTTTGATGCTTTTCTCGAAGGTATCTTATGTATTTTATAACGTGATTGTGGGCTTCGTAGCCCCCTGTCTTATAATGTGTCATCTGGATCCCTGTGTGGGCCTTATATGTCTATTCCTGTGTTTCTGTGTTGTGTTTCCTTGTCCTCTGTTGTCTGGTGCTGCTTTCTATCATATGATTTGTCATGATTTGTATGTTTCTTTCACTCTGTTCAATAAAACGTTTAGTACAAGAAATAATGCTCGTAATAGTGTATTAGCAGAAGTTTTTTTAGGCGGAGAGTAGACGCTCTGCTCTTGGAGGTATAGGGTGATGACTAGCATCGTGTAGGTTAGCGTAGTGTAGTTCAGTGTAGGTCCTGCCCTGAAAGAGTCTACCTTGTCGTGGTGAGCAGGCTTGTCATCTTTTGGTTAAAAATGTCAAAACTGGAGAAAGAATGTATTGTCTCTGGGCAGTTTCATTTTTGACCATGAGATTCAACTAAAAGACTCCTAGATTTCATATAGACAGACCAGAAAAAAATAGTTATATCTCTATATAGAAAAAAAGATGCAGACAGTAATCTGTACAAACTATTTTAAAGTGGCTTTGTATGTTATCAGCATTTTTAATGCTACACGTTTATTCCTTCCATTTCATGCCGGCAACATTTCTCTGATCTAATGTTTACAGGGGTATACTCTCTGGCCACGACACGACTCTGGAGATTTCTCTGCTGACCCACGGATGTTGATCAGGTGTCCAGGTAGGGTGGCGGCTTTCTCTTTGGGTCCTCATGCTGTTAGGTCTGCTGTCATAGGACTGCCTTGGTCATTCTTCTCCTCTGATCAGTCCTCAGTGTTGCCAATATAGAAATAATGCTCGTTCAGCAATCTTGGTCAAATGATCGGCCTATTTCTTTGTGAACCTCAAAAGTTTGACTAAAACTCTGGCCACTAGACTGAATGCGTTAATCCCTACTTTGACTGATAAAGATCAAGTATGTTTCGTACCTGGATGCCAGGCGGCTGATAATATCCGCTGCTCTGTTTTAATCAGTCACTTCGCTCGGATGCGATCCCGTGATCTTATGTTTTTGTCCTTGGACATGACTAAAGCCTTTGACACTCTTTCTTGGAATTATTTGCAGATTTCCTTGCGGAGATGGGGTGTAGAAGTTTATTTTCTTCGGTGGATTTATAGACTTTATAGTACTCCGTTCGCTACAGTTCGCTATCATGGGGTTGAATCCTCTCGGTTTCAAATTAGGGGTGGTACGCCTCAGGGTTGTCCCTTGTCTCCTCTTCTTTTTATCATGGCCCTAGATCCCCTAACTGTTCGTATTCGGCTTCATGGGGACATTTCGGGTCTTGTGTTGATGTGGGTACATCATACGATTGTGCCTTTTGCGGACGATATCCTGATGTATCTCTCTTCAACATTTGTTTCTCTCCCTAATCTCCTTTCGCTTCTTACTTATTTTGCTCATCTCTCGGGTTTACATGTGAATCCTATGAAGTCAATGACTATGAATATTTCCCTTCTTCAATGGGCTGTGGCGCATCTTCAATCCCAATTTCCATTTCAATGGACCTCCGCTCTTCCTTATTGGGAAGTTAAACTTACACCTTCTTATGATTTGTTATACCCGGCAAATATTCTTCCCCTACTTTCTCAGCTTACCAAGTTGATCTCTTCTTGGCAATCCATGACCTTATCATGGTTCAGTAGGGCTCATGCGATTAAAATGACCTACCTTCTGAAATTATTGTATCCTTTTCAAGTGTTCCCTGTTCGGGTTCCACCTCATACACTCCGTATTTTACTACACCAAATTTTGCCTTTTGTTTGGGCTTCGGCACTATTCCTCCCACTGACACCAATGATGGGGCACTATTCTTCCCACTGACACCAATGATGGGGCACTATTCCTCCCACTGACACCAATGATGGGGCACTATTCTTCCCACTGACACCAATGATGGGGCACTATTCTTCCCACTGACACCAATGATGGGGCACTATTCCTCCCACTGATACCAATGATGGGGCACTAGTCCTCCCTCTGACACCAATGATGGGACCCTATTCCTCCCACTGACACCAATGATGGGGCACTATTCTTCCCACTGACACCAATGATGGGGCACTATTCTTCCCACTGAAACCAATGATGGGACACTATTCCTCCCACTGAAACCAATGATGGGGCACTATTCTTCCCACTGACACCAATGATGGGGCATTATTCCTCACTCTGACACCAATGATGGGGCACTATTCTTCCGACTGATACCAATGATGGGGCACTATTCCTCTCACTGACACTAATGATGGGGCACTATTCTTCCCACTGACACCAATGATGGGGCACTATTCTTCCCACTTACTCCAATGATGGGGCACTATTCTTCCCACTGACACCAATGATGGGGCACAATTCCTCCCATTGACACCAATGACAGGACACTATTCCTCCCACTGACACCAATGATGGGGCACTATTCCCACTGATACCAATGATGAGGCACTATTCCTCCCACTGACACCAATGATGGGGCACTATTCTTCCCATTGACACCAATGAAGGGGCACTATTCTTCCCACTGACACCAATGATGGGGCATTATTCCTCACTCTGACACCAATGATAGGGCACTATTCTTCCCACTGATACCAATGATGGGGCACTATTCCTCCCACTGACACTAATGATGGGGCACTATTCTTCCCACTTACACCAATGATGGGTCTCTATTCCTCCCACTTACACCAATGATGGGGCACTATTCTTCCCACTGACATCAATGATGGGGCACTATTCTTCCCACTGACACCAATGATGGGGCACTATTCTTCCCATTGACGCCAATGATGGGGCACTATTCTTCCTATTGACACCAATGATGGGGCACTATTCTTCCCATTGACACCAATGATGGGGCACTATTCTTCCCACTGACACCAATGATGGGGCACTATTCTTCCCACTGACACCTATGATGGGGCACTATTCTTCCCACTGACACCAATGATGGGGCACTAATCTTCCCACTGACACCAATGATAGGGCACTATTCTTCCCACTGAAACCAATGATGGGACACTATTCCTCCCACTGACACCAATGATGGGACCCTATTCCTCCCACTGACACCAATGATGGGGCACTATTCTTCCCACTGACACCAATGATGGGGCACTATTCTTCCCACTGAAACCAATGATGGGACACTATTCCTCCCACTGAAACCAATGATGGGGCACTATTCTTCCCACTGACACCAATGATGGGGCATTATTCCTCACTCTGACACCAATGATGGGGCACTATTCTTCCGACTGATACCAATGATGGGGCACTATTCCTCTCACTGACACTAATGATGGGGCACTATTCTTCCCACTGACACCAATGATGGGGCACTATTCTTCCCACTTACTCCAATGATGGGGCACTATTCTTCCCACTGACACCAATGATGGGGCACAATTCCTCCCATTGACACCAATGACAGGACACTATTCCTCCCACTGACACCAATGATGGGGCACTATTCCCACTGATACCAATGATGAGGCACTATTCCTCCCACTGACACCAATGATGGGGCACTATTCTTCCCATTGACACCAATGAAGGGGCACTATTCTTCCCACTGACACCAATGATGGGGCATTATTCCTCACTCTGACACCAATGATAGGGCACTATTCTTCCCACTGATACCAATGATGGGGCACTATTCCTCCCACTGACACTAATGATGGGGCACTATTCTTCCCACTTACACCAATGATGGGTCTCTATTCCTCCCACTTACACCAATGATGGGGCACTATTCTTCCCACTGACATCAATGATGGGGCACTATTCTTCCCACTGACACCAATGATGGGGCACTATTCTTCTCATTGACGCCAATGATGGGGCACTATTCTTCCTATTGACACCAATGATGGGGCACTATTCTTCCCATTGACACCAATGATGGGGCACTATTCTTCCCACTGACACCAATGATGGGGCACTATTCTTCCCACTGACACCTATGATGGGGCACTATTCTTCCCACTGACACCAATGATGGGGCACTAATCTTCCCACTGACACCAATGATAGGGCACTATTCTTCCCACTGAAATAAATGATGGGACACTATTCCTCCCACTGAAACCAATGATGGGACACTATTCTTCCCACTGACCCCAATGATGGGGCACTATTCCTCCCACTGACACCAATGATGGGGCACTATTCTTTACTCTGACACCAATGATGGGGCACTATTCTTCCCACTGATACCAATGATGGGGCACTATTCCTCCCACTGACACTAATGATGGGGCACTATTCTTTACTCTGACACCAATGATGGGGCACTATTCTTCCCACTGACACCAATGATGGGACCCTATTCCTCCCACTGAAACCAATGATGGGGCACTATTCCTCTCACTCTCTGGTCATCTCCTGTACTGTCCGCAGTCTCTGGTCATCCCATGTACTGTGTCCGCAGTCTCTGGTCATCTCCTGTACTATGTCCGCAGTCTCTGGACATCTCCTGTATTGTGTCTGCAGTCTCTGGCCATCTCCTGTACTGTGTCCGCAGTCTCTGGTCATTTCCTGTACTGTGTCCGCAGTCTCTGGTCATCTCCTGTACTGTGTCCGCAGTCTCTGGTCATCTCCTGTACTATGTCCGCAGTCTCTGGTCATCTCCTGTACTGTGTCCGCATTTGTTCATAGTTTTTTTTTTAAACTATAGTCCGGCACTCCAACGGTCTGAGGGACAGTGAACTGGCCCCCAGTTTAAAAAGTTGAGGACCCCTGTCCTAAACCATTGAAACCTGTTATGGCTCATTCTTTGAAAATCTGGGACTCATGTAAGTATTCGGCGGGACTACTCTCCCCACATTTACCTCTTCTACAGTTATTCAACTGTCCGCTTTTTCCCCCGGGGAATTCTGATGAGATGGCATTTCTTTGGTAAATAATCCATTGCTTTACATCTGATCACTCATTGGTCGGTGTCTGCATACATTCGCGCAACTTCGAGAGTCATGCTATTCCTCCCTCAGTGATATTTCCATATTTGGAAATATGTCATTTTGTTGCACCCTTGATTGAGGATTGGGGGCCTATGTGACAAGCGGTTTCTCGATGCTCTCGGAATATACCGGCGTTAGAGAATTCCTTTAAGGTGATCTCGGGATGGTATTTTACCCCATCTCGATTAGCTAAATTTATACCAGATCATGACTCGCAGTGTTTTCATGGCTGTTCTCTAGAGGGTACGATGCTCCATATTTGGTGGACCTGTCCAGTGGCCCACCGATTATGGACTAGGGTTTACAATCTCATATATTCAGTTACGTCTATTAATCTAAAAAAAGACCCTATTGAAGCGTTGCTTTTTAAGCCACTCCATGGCCTACCTCGTTGACCCTCTCGCTTGTCAACTTTTGTTTTGTTTATGGCCACTAAGCAGACTATTGCCAGCTCTTGGAAGTCCCCCACTTTACAATTTGAGGAGGTCAGGTCTAGGATCCAAGGCGTCTTTATTAATGAAAAATTGATGGCAGTTTTGGAGCATAATCATGATAGGTTTCTTTCAGCTTGGCAACCTTGGGTGGACTACCACCCAATTTCTCCTTTTAACACGAAGCTTACTAATCTTTGATGTGTTGGGATTTTCCCCTTCAATCCCCCTATGTGGGGGTCGTGTCTCCCGGCCCTCCCGTCAGACAAACTTCTTTTCTTTTGCTGGTCTGTTTCTTTCTTCCCTTTGTTCTTTTCCTCCTTTTTTTCCTGTCTTTTCTGGAGTGGGGGGGTCTGGGGTTCCTGAATCCTTGGTCCTCTTTGGATTTTCTCTCACTTTTTTTCTTTCTTCCTTCTTTTACATGGTTTGTTCCAAATAGACCAATTGCTTGTCATTTGTTGTTGTTATCTGATAGTTCTATAATTCTCAGGGAAAATATTTCTTCAAGAGGACGAGGCTCTCTCTGTGTTTTTGATGCTTTTCTCGAAGGTATCTTATGTATCTTATAACGTGATTGTGGGCTTCGTAGCCCCCTGTCTTATAATGTGTCATCTGGATCCCTGTGTGGGCCTTATATGTCTATTCCTGTGTTTCTGTGTGGTGTTTCCTTGTCCTCTGTTGTCTGGTGCTGCTTTCTATCATATGATTTGTCATGATTTGTATGTTTCTTTCACTCTGTTCAATAAAACTTTTAGTACAAGAAATAATGCTCGTAATAGTGTATTAGCAGAAATTTTTTTAGCCGGAGAGTAGACGCTCTGCTCTTGGAGGTATAGGGTGATGACTAGCATCGAGTAGGTTAGCGTAGTGTAGTTCAGTGTAGGTCCTGCCCTGAAAGAGTCTACCTTGTCGTGGTGGGCAGGCTTGTCATCTTTTGGTTAAAAATGTCAAAACTGGAGAAAGAATGTATTGTCTCTGGGCAGTTTCATTTTTGACCATGAGATTCAACTAAAAGACTCCTAGATTTCATATAGAGAGACCAGAAAAAAATAGTTATATGTCTATAGAGAAAAAAAGATGCAGACAGTAATCTGTACAAACTATTTTAAAGTGGCTTTGTATGTTATCAGCATTTTTTATGTTACACGTTTATTCCTTCTATTTCATGCCGGCAACATTTCTCTGATCTAATGTTTACAGGGGTATACTCTCTGGCCACGACACGACTCTGGAGATTTCTCTGCTGACCCACGGATGTTGATCAGGTGTCCAGGTAGGGTGGCGGCTTTCTCTTTGGGTCCTCATGCTGTTAGGTCTGCTGTCATAGGACTGCCTTGGTCATTTTTCTCTTCTGATCAGTCCTCAGTGTTACCAACATAGAAATAATGCTTGTAATAGTGTATTAGCACAGGTTTTTTAAGCAGAGAGTAGACACTCTTCATCTGAAGGAATGGAGTGAGGCTACCTCTCGGGGAAGCTCTGAAACTGTGGCAGGACAGGAATGTTGGTGGCGCATAGCTCTCAGGAAGCCTCGGCCTTCTTGTTGGGTTCACGAAGTTCAGGATTGATTGCACCTCCTCCCAGTTGGGTGCGGTCTGGTGGGATAACTGGGGTGTTATGCATGGCCTGATAGGTGGAATATGGGTGGGGTGTCCTCCTTCAGGGGGTGACCACAATACCCTGAGTGTTGTCATTTCCCCTGTTGCTGCCATGGGCTCTATTCAGATGTTTTGGAATTTTAATTCTAAATAAAAACTTTTTTTTATTTAACATACAATTATTTATTGTAATACACTATTGTGAGCATTTTTCTATGTCAGTAAAACTGGGGACTGGTGAGATGAGGAGGGCGACAAAGGCAGTTCTCTGTGAACAAACTTCACTATAATTTACCACTTGCCCTCCTGAGGATTTACCCCCCTTCCTGACCAGGCCTCTTTTTTGCTACTGGGCGCTGCACTAAATCAACTGATAATTGCGCGGTCATGCAATGCTGCTCCCAAACGAAATTTGCGTCCTTTTTTTCGCACAAATAGAGCTTTCTTTCGGTGGTATTTGATCACCTGTGCGCTTTTTATTTTTCACGCTATAAACAAAAATAGACCAAAAATTTTGAAGAAAAACAATGTTTTTTACTTCCAGCTATAAAAAATATATAGTAAACTCAAAGTTAGTTATACATTTAGGCTAAAATGTATTCTGCTTCATGTTTTTGGTAAAAAATCCCAATAAGTGTATATTGATTGCTTTGTGTGGAAGTTATAGCGTCTACAAACTATGGTATAGATACTGCAATTATCGCCATTTTTTGCTATACAGCGCTGCGCTAGTTTAACGGACAATTGCGCGGTCATGCAATACGGTACATAAATGAAATTTACATCTTTTTTTTCCCACAAATTGAGCTTTCTTTCGGTGGTATTTGATCGCCTGTGCGTTTTTTATTTTTTGCGCTATAAAAAAGAAAAGGCTGATGATTTTGACAAAAAACATGTCCAGTAAAAAAAATGTAAAAATCAAATTTAGTTATAAATTTCTGCCAAAATGTATTCTGCGACATGTCTTTGCTTAAAAAAAATCCCAATACGTATAAATTAATTGGTTTACGTGAAAGTTATAGCGTCTACAAATGGCGGGAAAGATACTGGGATTTTTTTTTTTATTATACTAATAATGGCGGCAATCAGCGACTCATGGTGGTGATCAGCGATTTATGACAGTGATTAGCGACTTATGGCAGGACTGCGGCGGACATTTTGACACTGGGGGTGAACTGACTAGGGGCACTGACATCCCCAGTGACACCAAAAAAAAAAAACACTGACACAGTACTAATGGCACTGGGGAGGAAGGGGTTAACTTTTATTAGGTAAAGAAAGGGTTAAATGTGTGAGGGGAGTGTTTTACTAGGGGGCGGGGGTGTGTACTTCACAGGAACACGCTGATCCCAAGAGATAAAGTCTTGTGCGCTACTCCTACCTGTTTTGCACAGCGACATTAAAAGACGGCGCTGTGCGTACAGGTGCCGCCCTGCCGCAGTAAAAACACTGCGGGGGGTCGGCAAGCGGTTAAACTGCTTTAGACCTTTGAGACTGAAGGTCAATTATTTTCAATTAGTGTTTTGTACAGACATCGATGCTTGGTCAGAGAGTGACGTGTGGTTCATTACACAATGGTGTGTACATTAAAACCTGAAGGAAAAAGTGGACTCTTTGTTTTATTCTATTTCAGTATGCTAGAGATATGAATATGTGTGGGAGATTGGGGACAATACCCCTAGTGTCTTTCCAAGTCTAATCAGGTAATAGACACATCTTGGGGAGTCTCCCATCTTGTACACTTCACCTGCCTTATTGCGGGCTAATGTGGATGTATGTATGTGGAAGAGAGCTCAGAATTGATCAAAGAAGGGGAAATGTGCCATTACAGGTGACCATTGCTGACCACTGCATCACCCGTCATATAATACCAGCAACAGCCATTTTAAATTTGTTCTCCGTTTTGTGAATGAAAAGGATTGTTCTTTTGTAGATCTCGGTAAACAAGTCTGGAAAGGAAGAAGGCAGGTTCTAGGTTGAGGCATATTACATACAGGCATCTAACACTAAAAATACGATGACTAGCATCGAGTAAGTTAGCGTAGTGTAGTTCAGTGTAGGTCCTGCCCTAAAAGAGTCTACCTTGTCGTGATGGGCAGGCTTGTCATCTTTTGGTTAAGACCAGAAAAAAATAGTTATATGTCTATATTTATAGAAAAAAAGATACAGACAGCTATAGTTCTGAAGAAGTCCCCGAAGTGGGCGGGACAAAATGCGTAAGCTGACACGTGCCTACCCACTCTCTCTGACATCCACATGCCATCTCCACATGCTGTGGTTCATATCTAGACCTTTCACAGCCATACATCTATTCTTGAGCCGTTTGCTAGGCTTGAACTTGAGGTCTGGCCACCATCCATGTTAGTGCAGGCAGATTTTTTGCTGGACTTGGAGGTACCATTGTTATTTCAGCCTTTATCATCACAGGACCCAGGGGTCCTATCAGACTGTGAGTTATAGCGATTTGTGATGCTACTTTAATCATATCAGTTGTACAGATCATGGGCTGGACTGGTCATACGAGTTCATGTTGCTTATTTACTCCTACAATATCCTCTATCGCATAGGCTGGCTACTGTGTACTATAGTACTGAACTCCCAGTTACAAGCTGACCATCCTCACTCCATGGCTGTCATTGCTTCTCTGGCTATCAGCTGATTGATTTCAACAGGCTGCACCAGTTTTATCCATTTTTCTCATGCAATACCTTCCATTGCCTTACCTTCATTACGGCCTCCATCCATCTGGTTCTGGTCACACAAGAGTTTATTTATACCACGTCTTGCATGGACTTTGAGGCTTTTGCCCTGTACAGTGACTTTATACCTTGTGATCCTCTTTGGCCAATGGCCATGTCCACACTGGCCTTTGCATATTGCTATATATTCTAATGCTATATGTTTATGCATTGATGTTTGTTGTTTAGCTGTGTAATATATCTATATGGTTGGCACTTCCAGGAACCCCCGGTGTGTGCAGTAGGCTTACTCTCCATCTAGTGGGTTTTGGGGGGTTGGGGGTGTCAGTGGGCTGGTACTATCTCCCTCAGCTCCTCCTCTCTCTTTTGTGAGTGGGATGGTGCGATGTGAGGGTCCTCTATCTAGGGGAGGAGTTCCTTGTGGAGGTATTGGGGGATTGGTTAGGATTGGTGGGGTGGTTTGGGTCAGGGATTGGGTGTTGGGTCAGATTAGTCCCAAAGGACCGACTCCATCCTTTGTCCATCCCTGATGGTTCCCTCTTGATATCTCGGGGGGTAGAGTCCTCTGTCATGCAGGATTATCATGTCTCCGATGGCCTATTACTGTTTATGGTGCATAATAAATTTCTTTTGAGGTTAGTTTTTTAGGTGTGCGGCCTTTTTTCTTCTCCTTTTTTTTGCAGGTTCTAGGTTGAGGCTTATTACAAACAGGCATCTAGCACTAAAATTACGATGACTAGCATGGAGTAGGTTGGCGCAGTGTAACACAGCTGATCACATGACAGAGCCGACGTTATCTGCTCTTTACAGTGATCGGTGATCCACTGTGTCCATCCCGAGGGTGCGCATGCGCAAGTAGAGTGGGAGGACGTCACCCTATTGAGCATCTGTGGGGCATCCTCACATGGAAGGTGGAGGAGTGCAAGGTCTCTAACATCCACCAGCTTCGTGATATCGTCATGGAGGAGTGGAAGAGGACTCCAGTGGCAACCTGTGAAGCTCTGCTTAATTCCTTATCCAAAAGGGTTAAGGCAGTGCTGTGAAATAATGGTGGCCACACAAAATATTGACACTTTGGGCCCAATTTGGACATTTTCACTTAGGGGTGTACTCACTTTTGTTGCCAGCAGTTTAGACATTAATGGCTATGTGCTGAGTTATTTTGAGGGGAGGGCAAATTTACACTGTTATACAAGCTGTACACTTACATTGTAGCAAAGTGTCACTTCTTCAGTGTTGTCACATGAAAAAGATATAAAAAATATTTACAAAATGCGAGGGGTGTATATTTTTTTTTACAAAGTCCATACTTCTCTTTTAAAATAGTTAATTTGATTTCTTCAAAGGTTACACTGGAAACAAACAAGTTACTACATTTTACTTTTGCTCACCACTTTCTGCAAAAGTTCTCTGTATATTTTGATGACACATTTACCTAAATGTCATATTACTTCACTCAGTTTTAGAAAAACGGGACTTTAATGGTATCTATCAGGTGTGTAACTGCAGATCATGGTGCCCCAATGCAGAATTTTGATGCAGCACCCTGGTGGCCTCCCTGCTATTGTTGATCTTAAAGTTGTTCTAAAGGCTTAAGGTTTTTTACCTTCATGCATTGTATGCATGAAGCTAAAAACCCTTCAGTGTGCAGCAGCCTCCCAGCTCCCCTAATATTCACCTGAGCCTGATCTCTGTATAGCGATGTACATAGGAGACTCAGCTTTCCTGGGCCTCTCCATCCTCATTGGCTGAGACACAGCAGTGGGAGCCATTGTCAATCACAGCTTGTGAGGAGGGAGCGGGGGGTTCGGCTGAGTCCGGCTCTGCTGTGTCTGATGTAGCGCTCTCTAGGTAGCTAGGTTGTTATTTCTGTAAGACAGAGGCTGGGTAGCAGCCTGGGATGAGTCAGCCTGGGAGTGAGGTAGTGAGTTCACCTCAGGACAGGCTGGGAGGTACTACAGGTCAGGGCTTCTGGAGCCCTCCCACCATTCCAGAAACTTATAGAATTTTCTGGAAGAGGGGTGGAGGAGGCCTAGGTCTGCATGTTTAGGGGAACTTGGCTAATCCCCTGGCAGAAGGCCAGGCAAAGTGACCATGGACAACCCTTAAATGTGGCAGAGTTTGTGCAGCAGTAGTGTGTTTGATGGATGGAGAGGAAGGTGGGAGTGTGAATCCTAGGAGGGGGCCCCAGGGAGGGGAGCCTACCTACAGGCTGTTTGCTGGACAAAAGTATCTCCACTCCACCATCTCCAAGGGAGGACAACCTGTCAGCTGGGAAGCAGCCAGCCCAGGGTAAGGCCTGAAAGCAGCTTTAACTCATCAAACTGACAGGACAGTGTGAGTACTTTTACACCCCCTGGGCTAGATAAAGGGAGAGAGTGGTCAGGTGCAAGACCCAACTAGTTAGTCAGTTTATTTATTTATTGCAAGTACTTATATAGCACAATCAATGTACGCAGCGCTTTACATACAGTCATGGCCGAAATTGTTGGCACCCTTGATATTTCTCCAGGAAATCATGTATTTCTCACGAAACGTATTGCATTAACACATGTTTTGCTATACACATGTTTATTCCCTTTGTGTGTATTGGGACAAAACAAAAAAAGGGAGGAAAGAAAGCAAATTCGACATAATGTCACACAAACCTCCAAAAATGGGCTGGACAAAAGTATTGGCACCCTTTCACAACTGCGGATAAATAAGAATGTTACAAGCATGTGATGCTCCTGTAAACTCACCTGGGGCAAGTAACAGGTGTGGGCAATATAGAAATCACACCTGAAAGCAGATAAAAAGGAGAGACGTTCACTTAACCTTTGCATTGTGTGTCTGTCTGTGCCACACTAAGCATGGACAACAGAAAGAGGAGACGAGAACTGTCTGAGGACCTGAGAACCAAAATTGTGGCAAAATATCAACAATCTCAAGGTTACAAGTCCATCTCCAGAGAACTAGATTTGCCTTTGTCCACAGTGCGCAACATTATCAAGAAGTTTGCAACCCATGGCACTGTAGCTAATCTCCCTGGTCGTGGACGGATGAGGAAAATTGATGAAAGATTGCAACGCAGAATAGTCCGGATGGTGGATAAGCAGCCCCAAACATGTTCCAAAGACATTCAAGCTGTCCTGCAGGCTCAGGGAGCATCAGTGTCAGCGCGAACTATCCGTCGACATTTAAATGAAATGAAACGCTATGGCAGGAGACCCAGGAGGACCCCACTGCTGACACAGAGACATAAAAAAGCAAGACTACAGTTTGCCAAAATGTACTTGAGTAAGCCAAAAGCCTTCTGGGAAAACGTCTTGTGGACAGATGAGACCAAGATAGAGCTTTTCGGTAAAGCACATCATTCTACTGTTTACCGAAAACGGAATGAGGCCTACAAAGAACAAAACACAGTACCTACGGTAAAATATGGTGGAGGTTCAATGATGTTTTGGGGTTGTTTTGCTGCCTCTGGCACTGGGTGCCTTGACTGTGTGCAAGGCATCATGAAATCTGAGGATTACCAAAGGATTTTGGGTCGCACTGTAGGGCCCAGTGTCAGAAAGCTGGGTTTGCGTCCAAGATCCTGGGTCTTCCAGCAGGACAATGACCCCAAACATACGTCAAAAAGCACTCAGAAATGGATGGCAAAGAAGCGCTGGAGAGTTCTGAAGTGGCCAGCAATGAGCCCAGATCTAAATCCCATTGAACACCTGTGGAGAGATCTTAAAATTGCTGTTGGGAAAAGGTGTCCTTCCAATAAGAGAGACCTGGAGCTGTTTGCAAAGGAAGAGTGGTCCAAAATTCCGGGTGAGAGGTGTCAGAAGCTTATTGATGGTTATAGGAAGCGACTGATTTCAGTTATGTTTTCCAAAGGGTGTGCAACCAAATATTAAGTTAAGGGTGCCAATACTTTTGTCCAGCCCATTTTTGGGGTTTTGTGTGACATTATGTCATATTTGCTTTTCTGCCTCTGTTTTATATTTGTTCCAATACATACAAAGGGAATAAACATGTGTATAGCAAAACATGTGTTAATGCAATACCTTTTTTGTGTGAAATACTTGATTTTCAGGAAAAATATCAAGGGTGCCAACAATTTCGGCCATGACTGTATATATATATATTGTACACTCACATCAGTCTCTAACCCTCAAGGAGTGTACAATCTAAAATCCCTGAGATTCATACATACACATACTAAGGCCAATTTAGACAGGAGCCAATTACCCTACCAGCATGTCTTTGGAGTGTGGCAGGAAACTGGAGTACCCAGAGGAAACACACGCAGGCACAGGGAGAACATGCAAACTCCAGGCAGGTGGTGCCGTGGTTGGGATTTGAACCAATGACCCTAGTACTGCCAGGCAGAAGTTCTAACCATTTACCCACTGTGCTACTAGATCTTGGAATCTTGCCCAGGGATACCCTCAGTGGAGCTGGGTCAAGAGGGGGACTCATCCTTTGGTCTGAGGAGGTACACCAAGGGGACTTCAGTGCTCCTTAACAGAGACAGTGCTATTTTTGGATGCACAGCTTTTGTACAGTGTACACGTTGTTAAGACATTTGTCCTCAAGTTTGCAGTTCCTTGGGCATCCAATATACCCCTAGACCCCATCCAAGTTGCTAAGTCCTTAATTAAAACAATTAAAAACAAGCTCAAAGACTGAATTACTAACTCTGTGCATGTGAAGATTATTATTTTATTATTATTATACAGTATTTATAAAGCGCCAATAGTTCACTCAGCGCTGTACATTACAAAGGGGGACAGAACATGTGACAGAACAATACCAATACAATGCAAAACATGACGGGATTGAGGGCCCTGCTCTTTCGAGCTTACAATCTAGGAGGGAGGGGATAGGGGCACAGGAGGAGATAGCTGTGGGGGATGGAGTGGTAGGAAGAGTGGAGGAGGTCGGCAAGTTAGCAGGGGGTGGGATAGGCTTCCCTGAAGAGATGGGTTTTCAGGGTGCGCCTAAAGGAGAGGAGAGTAGGTGATAATCTGATGGGTTAGGGCAGGGAGTTCCAGAGGATGGGTGACACCCTGGAGGCGGGCATGGGAGGAGGAGACCAGGGAACTAGAGAGAAGGAGGTCTTTTGAGGAGCGGAGTGTGCGTGCTGGGCGGTACTTTGATATTAGGTCAGTGATGTAGTTTGGGGCAGTATGGTGGACGGCTTTGTACGTCAGTGTTAGGATTTTGAATTTGATCCGTTGCGCAATCGGAAGCCAGTGGAGGGATTGGCAGAGGGGGGTGGCGGAAACGGAGCGGTTGGAAAGATGAATGAGTCTGGCAGCCGTTGTCGGGGATCGCCGCAGCACTGGGCTCGGCGCAGGTGCAGTGCACTGCCCTGTGCAGGGACGCGGGCACTGGGACCTGGCCGAGCGCGGCAATCGAGTTCGCACATGCGCGGTAGAGACCGCGGGCGCGCGCTTGGCACCAATGACAGCGCAGGGCGGGATATTTAAATGGCCCTGAGCTGTCATTCAGTGCCTTCTGGTCTTCTAGTATCCTGTATCCTGTGAACCTGTGTATAAGTGAGTTGCTGACCCGGATTGTGCCCTGACCTTGCTGTTTTCCCCTGTCCTGACCCTTGCTTGCCTGACCTCTCTCCTGGATGCACCCTATTGGACCTGACCTGCTGTTGTTGACCTGGCATGTGACCCGACTACTCTCCGCCCGCTGCCTTGTACCGCACCGTCCCCATAGTTACCGACCCGGCCTGCCTGACCTCACACTCGCTCAGCCATCCATCCATCCCGTCGGAATCTCCCAGCCTTCTCACATTAGGCTCTTCCTCTGCGGGAGCCCCTGGCGGATACCCCTCTCAGTGGTGAGTGTGCCCAGTAACTGCAACCTGGTCTCAGAGCGCTACAAGTCCATCCCCACCATCAGGGGCCCTGGTGAACAAGTGCTCTGGGACTTAGATATGCTGGAAGCACCTCACCGGTGGGTTGCTGGAGGTACAGCTGGGTGGTCCCTTACAGCCGTATTCAGGATCGACTGAAACGGGGATAACCAGCGGAGAGGCAGGCCAGTGAGAAGGGAGTTGCAGTAGTCGAGTCGTGATATGATGAGGGAGTGGATGAGCTGTGTAATGGTTTTTGGGGTTAGGAATGCGGGAAAAATGCATGTTGCCTGACCGTGCAAAGCTTACGGGACCCAAAACTCAGCAGCCCCTGAGGATGTAGTGCTACACTCATGAACGCAGAGAGTAGGACTGGGGAGCGAGCTTGTACCAGAGCCCCTATAGCAAACAGCTTGCTGTGGTGGCACTTCTCAGGTGGGGAAAGCCAGAAGTGCCGACAGGGAACCCAGGAAGAGGAGGATCAGAGCTGCTCTGTGCAAAACCACTGAGTAGAGCATGTAAGTATTTTATTAAATACAGTCAGGTCCATAAATATTGGGACATCGACACAATTCTAACATTTTTGGCTCTATACACCACCACAATGGATTTGAAATGAAACAAACAAGATGTGCTATAACTGCAGACTGTCAGCTTTAATTTGAGGGTATTTACATTCAAATCAGGTGAACGGTGTAGGAATTACAACAGTTTGCATATGTGCCTCCCACTTATTAAGGGACCAAAAGTAATGGGACAATTGGCTTCTCAGCCGTTCCATGGCCAGGTGTGTGTTATTTCCTCATTATCCCAATTACAATGAGCAGATAAAAGGTCCAGAGTTCATTTCAAGTGTGCTATTTGCATTTGGAATCTGTTGCTGTCAACTCTCAAGATGAGATCCAAAGAGCTGTCACTATCAGTGAAGCAAGCCATCATTACGCTGAAAAAACAAAACAAACCCATCAGAGAGATAGCAAAAACATTAGGCGTGGCCAAAACAACTGTTTGGAACATTCTTAAAAAGAAGGAACGCACCGGTGAGCTCAGCGACACCAAAAGACCCGGAAGACCACAGAAAACAACTGTGGTGGAAGACCGAAGAATTCTTTCCCTGGTGAAGAAAACACCCTTCACAACAGTTGGCCAGATCAAGAACACTCTCCAGGAGGTAGGTGTATGTGTGTCAAAGTCAATAATCAAGAGAAGACTTCACCAGAGTGAATACAGAAGGTTCACCACAAGATGTAAACCATTGGTGAGCCTCAAAAACAGGAAGGCCAGATTAGAGTTTGCCAAACGACATCTAAAAAAGCCTTCAAAGTTCTGGAACAACATCCTATGGACAGATGAGACCAAGATCAACTTGTACCAGAGTGATGGGAAGAGAGAGTATGGAGAAGGAAAGGAACTGCTCATGATCCTAAGCATACCACCTCATCAGTGAAGCATGGTGGTGGTAGTGTCATGGCGTGGGCATGTATGGCTGCCAATGGAACTGGTTCTCTTGTATTTATTGATGATGTGACTGCTGACAAAAGCAGCAGGATGAATTCTGAAGTGTTTCGGGCAATATTATCTGCTCATATTCAGCCAAATGCTTCAGAACTCATTGGACGCCGCTTCACAGTGCAGATGGACAATGACCCAAAGCATACTGCAAAAGCAACCAAAGAGTTTTTTAAGGGAAAGAAGTGGAATGTTATGCAATGGCCAAGTCAATCACCTGACCTGAATCCGATTGAGCATGCATTTCACTTGCTGAAGACAAAACTGAAGGGAAAATGCCCCAAGAACAAGCAGGAACTGAAGACAGTTGCAGTAGAGGCCTGGCAGAACATCACCAGGGATGAAACCCAGCGTCTGGTGATGTCTATGCTTTCCACACTTCAGGCTGTAATTGACTGCAAAGGATTTGCAACCAAGTATTAAACAGTGAAAGTTTGATTTATGATTATTATTCTGTCCCATTACTTTTGGTTCCTTAACAAGTGGGAGGCACATATGCAAACTGTTGTAATTCCTACACCGTTCACCTTATTTGGATGTAAATACCCTCAAATTAAAGCTGACAGTCTGCAGTTAAAGCTCATCTTGTTCGTTTCATTTCAAATCCATTGTGGTGGTGTATAGAGCCAAAAATGTTAGAATTGTGTCGATGTCCCAATATTTATGGACCTGACTGTATATACAGTCAGGTCCATAAATATTGCGACATCGACACAATTCTAACATTTTTGGCTCTATACATTACCACAATGGATTTGAAATGAAAATAACAAGATGTGCTTTAACTGCAGACTGTCAGCTTAAATTTGAGGGTATTTACATCCAAATCAGGTGAACGGTGTAGGAATTACAACAGTTTGCATATGTGCCTCCCACTTGTTAAGGGACCAAAAGTAATGGGACAATTGGCTTCTCAGCTGTTCCATGGCCAGGTGTGTGTTATTCCCTCATTATCCCAGTTATAATGAGCAGATACAAGGTCCAGAGTTCATTTCAAGTGTGCTATTTGCATTTGGAATCTGTTGCTGTCAACTCTCAAGATGAGATCCAAAGAGCTGTCACTATCAGTGAAGCAAGCCATCATTAGGCTGAAAAAACAAAACAAACCCATCCGAGAGATAGCAAAAACATTAGGTGTAGCCAAAACAACTGTTTGGAACATTCTTAAAAAGAAGGAACGCACCGGTGAGCTCAGCAACACCAAAAGACCCGGAAGACCACGGAAAACAACTGTGGTGGATTACCGAAGAATTCTTTCCCTGGTGAAGAAAACATCCTTCACAACAGTTGGCCAGATCAAGAACACTCTCCAGGAGGTAGGTGTATGTGTGTCAAAGTCAACAATCAAGAGAAGACTTCACCAGAGTGAATACAGAGGGTTCACCACAAGATGTAAACCATTGGTGAGCCTCAAAAACAGGAAGGCCAGATTAGAGTTTACCAAACGACATCTAAAAAAGCCTTCACAGTTCTGGAACAACATCCTATGGACAGATGAGACCAAGATCAACTTGTACCAGAGTGATGGGAAGAGAAGAGTATGGAGAAGGAAAGGAACTGCTCATGATCCTAAGCATACCAACTCATCAGTGAAGCATGGTGGTGGTAGTGTCATGGCGTGGGCATGTATGGCTGCCAATGGAATTGGTTCTCTTGTATTTATTGATGATGTGACTGCTGACAAAAGCGGCAGGATGAATTCTGAAGTGTTTCGGGCAATATTATCTGCTCATATTCAGCCAAATGCTTCAGAACTCATTGGACGCCGCTTCACAGTGCAGATGGACAATGACCCAAAGCATACTGCAAAAGCAACCAAAGAGTTTTTTAAGGGAAAGAAGTGGAATGTTATGCAATGGCCAAGTCAATCACCTGCCATGAATCCGATTGAGCATGCATTTCACTTGCTGAAGACAAAACTGAAGGGCAAATGCCCCAAGAACAAGCAGGAACTGAAGACGGTTGCAGTAGAGGCCTGGCAGAGCATCACCAGGGATGAAACCCAGCGTCTGGTGATGTCTATGCGTTCCAGACTTTAAGCTGTAATTGACTGCAAAGGATTTGCAACCAAGTATTAAAAAGTGAAAGTTTGATTTATGATTATTATTCTGTCCCATTACTTTGGTCCCTTAACAAGTGGGAGGCACATATGCAAACTGTTGTAATTCCTACACCGTTCACCTGATTTGGATGTAAATACCCTCAAATTAAAGCTGACAGTCTGCAGTTAAAGCACATCTTGTTCGTTTCATTTCAAATCCATTGTGGTGGTGTATAGAGCCAAAAATGTTAGAATTGTGTCGATGTCCCAATATTTATGGACCTGACTGTATGTACAAAAAAAACAAGCCTTTAGTTTCACTTTAAAGTATGTCTATATTGAAGGGAGGTAGTAGGACTAGGGACCAGTTCTGTGGACAGAAGTTGTCAGGTAAGAGTGGTATCAGTACATGTCATCAATTACAAATATTGTAGCTGCTGACTTTAAGTAAGTCCCTGGCTTATTAACCCTGGCTGGTTCTTCACCAGTCTTTGGGCCCCAGGCACCTCCATGCTAACTGTGGGAAGCCGGGTGTGACTCTGCAGCTTTGCAGGCAGCTCCCCACTACACATGCTTGTGCCATGCTATGCCCTAGAGATGGTCCTGCAGCCTTTTGGGACCTGTGACGTATTCCAAAAGGTTGCATGCAGAGAGGGTGGGAAGCTGAAGTGGGAAGTGTTAAAACCAAGTCCCCACAGCCCCTAAAAAAAGGAAAGTGTCTGAAAGGTGAGGAGGGCAGGAGGAGGCATAAAAGTGGAACTTCTTTTTAGGAGTTAAGTTCTGCTTTAACTTTTAACTTTCATTTTTCAGCCAACTATCCTGAATGCAGCAGCTCACTAGTCTTTTTCAGTATCTCAGATCTCAGGGCCTCAGTGTAAATTTTAAGCCCTTGTAACCCTTCCACCACCACAACAAGCAAGTGCTGAAAGAGAAGGCCTACTAGTAAGTAAAAAAAAAAATCTAAAACACAAGATTTGTAGTAGCAACACTAATGACTAGAGATGAGCGAAGAAATGAAAAATTCGATTCGACTGATTCGGCGAATTCGTGGACAATATTCGATTCGAGTCGAATAAATTCGCTGTGAATTTAACTTAAAAAAGGGTGTTTCTAGGCTTCAGAGAGACTTAATATTAGTGCAGAACACTGTACCTTTAATTTAAATGCCCTTGGAGTCTGCTGGGGAAGAGAAATAATACTGTCAGTCAGTATGACATGCAGATGAGTGCCGTCGATCTTAGAATCACCGCACACTTCACTCATTTGGGCAGTCACGGGGCCAAAACCAGAGTGTGGAGCCACAGTGTGGCGGTGGAGGCAGCAGCAATGGGAGGCCATACAGCACCCTATGACAAAAATGGAAACCACCAGCAGTGTGAGGAGACCTGAAAGTGGCACATGGCAGAGTGTGGCGATAGAGACAGCAGCAATGGGAGGCCGTACAGGGACCCATGACACACTCTGGACCTGGCAGCAGCATGAGGAGGCGGTACAGGGGCCCATGACAGATTACGGGCCTGGCAGCAGCATGAGGAGTCGGTACAGGGGCCCATGGCAGATTACGGGCCTGGCAGCAGCAATGGGAGGCCGTACAGGGACCCATGACACACTCTGGACCTGGCAGCAGCATGGGGAGGCGGTACAGGGGCCCATGACAGATTACGGGCCTGGCAGCAGCATGAGGAGTCGGTACGGGGGCCCATGACACACTCTGGACCTGGCAGCAGCATGAGGAGGCGGTACAGGGGCGCATGACAGATTACGAGCCTGGCAGCAGCAACTTGGACAGGAGGACGTTCAGCTTCTGCACCGTCGGGTGCGTGCTCGCAAACTGTTGTCTCTTGGAAACGGATTCCAAGAAAGACTGCTGACGGAATCCGTGAAGAGGAGTAGCAGGAGAAGGAGCATCTGAACGAGCGGAATATGCCAACAAGCGACAACAGTGGCCCATGACAGATTACGGGCCTGGCAGCAGCATGAGGAGTCGGTACGGGGGCCCATGGCAGATTACGGGCCTGGCAGCAGCTATGGGAGGCCCGTAATCTGCCAGCACCCTATGACAAAAAATGGAACCCACCAGCAGTGTGAGGAGACCTGAAAGTGGCACATGGCAGAGTGTGGCGATGGAGACAGCAGCAATGGGAGGCCGTACAGGGACCCATGAGAGACTCTGGACCTGGCAGCAGCATGAGGAGGCGGTATAGGGGCCCATGGCAGATTAGGGGCCTGGCAGCAGCTATGGGAGGCCCGTAATCTGCCAGCACCCTATGACAAAAAATGGAACACACCAGCAGTGTGAGGAGACCTGAAAGTGGCACATGGCAGAGTGTGGCGATGGAGGCAGCAGCAATGGGAGGCCGTACAGGGACCCATGAGAGACTCTGGACTTGGCAGCAGCATGAGGAGGCGGTATAGGGGCCCATGGCAGATTAGGGGCCTGGCAGCAGCTATGGGAGGCCCGTAATCTGCCAGCACCCTATGACAAAAAATGGAACACACCAGCAGTGTGAGGAGACCTGAAAGTGGCACATGTTTGGGGCATGATTCATGGCGGATTTAGTCAGTTGTGTCAGGAACTGGTGGTTTGAAATCCAGACTAATCCACGCCTGATTCATTTTCACAAACGTGAGTCTCTCCACACTTTGGGTGGACAGTCGTGTCCTCCGCGGAGTTGCAATACCTCCTGCCGCACTAAACACGCGCTCCGATGCCACGCTACTGGCCGGGCATGACAGCCTTTCAAGGGCAAATTCAGCTAGTTGGGGCCAAAGGTCAAGTTTCGTTGCCCAGTAGTCAAGGGGATTGTCTACCTCGGTTGGCAGGGTGCTGTCCAAGTAGGCCTAAGCCTGTTGTTTGAGGTCCTGCTCCAGGTCCACCTGATGCTGCTGCTGCTGCTGCGGCTGGTTAGTAGTTTCCTCACTGCGCTGGTGAAGAAAGCTACTCATCATCGACTGCAGACTGAGGCAGCCGCTGCTGGTGGAGCTGCCACTGCTCCTACCACCCCACCCCTCCCCTGCTGCCATGGCAGCGGAACACGAGCGCACAGGGCCCACAGTGTCTGAGGATGGACGTTGGCGCAGACAGGCAGAGACCAGCTGACTACATAGGTGTTTTTTATAGTACGTTATTTTGGCCTCCCTCTCAGCAGGTGTGAAAAAGGCCACCATTTTTGAACGGTAGCGAGGGTCCAACAAGGTGGACAGCCAAAAGTCATCCCTCTGTCTGATGGTTATTATTCGGCTGTCGCTACGCAAGCAACCGAGCATGCTATGGGCCATTTGTGCCAAGGAATGCGAGGGACTCCCTGCCTCCATCTCCACAGCATACTGCCACGGTGCGTCTAGGTCCTCTGTCTCCTCTTCCTCCTCCTCTACCAGATGCTCCTGCTCCTCCACTCCTGTCCGCTGAGTGGAAAAACCACCCATTTCACTCAATAATTCCTGAGCACCAATGTCCTCCTCTACCTCCTCCTCTTCTTCCAGTCCTGCCCCCACAGGGGCCATGTGGCGTTGAGATCTGTGCGCCACGTCTACCGCACCCTGACCAGCCATTGTTAACAGCATTTGTTCCAGGACGTGCAACAGAGGAATGACGTCGTTCATCCCATAGTCCTGCCGACTCACGAATAGCGTGGCCTCCTCAAAGGGCCTGAGCAAGCGCAGGTGTCACGCATGAGCTGCCAATGGCTGACATCTAAGTTACACAGGGAGTACCTTTATCTGCTTTTAACATCAGGAAATCTGTGATGGCCTTTTGCTGTTCGTAAAGGCGGTCTAACATATGTAGGGTTGAATTCCACCTTGTTGCAACGTCACAGCATGAGGAGTCGGTATAGGGGCCCATGGCAGATTAGGGGCCTGGCAGCAGTTATGGGAGGCCCATAATCTGCCAGCACCCTATGACAAAAAATGGAACACACCAGCAGTGTGAGGAGACCTGAAAGTGGCACATGGCAGAGTGTGGCGATGGAGACAGCAGCAATGGGAGGCCGTACAGGGACCCATGAGAGACTCTGGACCTGGCAGCAGCATGAGGAGGCGGTATATAGGGGCCTACGGCAGATTAGGGGCCTGGCAGCAGCTATAGGAGGCCCGTAATCTGCCAGCACCCTATGTCAAAAAATTCAACACACCAGCAGTGTGTGAGGAGACCTGAAAGTGGCACATGGCAGAGTGTGGCGATGGAGACAGCAGCAATGGGAGGCCGTACAGGGACCCATGACAGACTCTGGACTTGGCAGCAGCATGAGGAGGCGGTATATAGGGGCTTATGGCAGATTAGGGGCCTGGCAGCAGCTATAGGAGGCCCGTAATCTGCCAGCACCCTATGTCAAAAAATTCAACACACCAGCAGTGTGAGGAGACCTGAAAGTGGCACATGGCAGAGTGTGGCGATGGAGACAGCAGCAATGGGAGGCCGTACAGGGACCCATGACAGACTCTGAACTTGGCAGCAGCATGAGGAGGCGGTATATAGGGGCCCATGGCAGATTAGGGGCCTGGCAGCAGCTATAGGAGGCCCGTAATCTGCCAGCACCCTATGTCAAAAAATTCAACACACCAGCAGTGTGAGGAGACCTGAAAGTGGCACATGGCAGAGTGTGGCGATGGAGACAGCAGCAATGGGAGGCCGTACAGGGACCCATGAGAGACTCTGGACCTGGCAGCAGCAGGAGGAGGTGGTATATAGGGGCCCATGGCAGATTAGGGGCCTGGCAGCAGCTATGTGAGGCCCGTAATCTGCCTGCACCCTATGTCAAAAAATTTAACACACCAGCAGTGTGAAGAGACCTGAAAGTGGCACATGGCAGCAGAGTGTGGCGATGGAGACAGCAGCAATGGGAGGCCGTACAGGGACCATGACAGACTCTGGACTTGGCAGCAGCATGAGGAGGCGGTATATAGGGGCCTATGGCAGATTAGGGGCCTGGCAGCAGCTATGTGAGGCCCGTAATCTGCCTGCACCCTATGTCAAAAAATTTAACACACCAGCAGTGTGAAGAGACCTGAAAGTGGCACATGGCAGCAGAGTGTGGCGATGGAGACAGCAGCAATGGGAGGCCGTACAGGGACCATGACAGACTCTGGACTTGGCAGCAGCAGGAGGAGGCGGTATATAGGGGCCCATGGCAGATTAGGGGCCTGGCAGCAGCTATGTGAGGCCCGTAATCTGCCTGCACCCTATGTCAAAAAATTTAACACACCAGCAGTGTGAAGAGACCTGAAAGTGGCACATGGCAGCAGAGTGTGGCGATGGAGACAGCAGCAATGGGAGGCCGTACAGGGACCCATGAGAGACTCTGGACCTGGCAGCAGCAGGAGGAGGTGGTATATAGGGGCCCATGGCAGATTAGGGGCCTGGCAGCAGCTATGTGAGGCCCGTAATCTGCCTGCACCCTATGTCAAAAAATTTAACACACCAGCAGTGTGAAGAGACCTGAAAGTGGCACATGGCAGCAGAGTGTGGCGATGGAGACAGCAGCAATGGGAGGCCGTACAGGGACCATGACAGACTCTGGACTTGGCAGCAGCATGAGGAGGCGGTATATAGGGGCCTATGGCAGATTAGGGGCCTGGCAGCAGCTATGTGAGGCCCGTAATCTGCCTGCACCCTATGTCAAAAAATTTAACACACCAGCAGTGTGAAGAGACCTGAAAGTGGCACATGGCAGCAGAGTGTGGCGATGGAGACAGCAGCAATGGGAGGCCGTACAGGGACCATGACAGACTCTGGACTTGGCAGCAGCATGAGGAGGCGGTATATAGGGGCCCATGGCAGATTAGGGGCCTGGCAGCAGCTATGTGAGGCCCGTAATCTGCCTGCACCCTATGTCAAAAAATTTAACACACCAGCAGTGTGAAGAGACCTGAAAGTGGCACATGGCAGCAGAGTGTGGCGATGGAGACAGCAGCAATGGGAGGCCGTACAGGGACCCATGAGAGACTCTGGACCTGGCAGCAGCAGGAGGAGGTGGTATATAGGGGCCCATGGCAGATTAGGGGCCTGGCAGCAGCTATGTGAGGCCCGTAATCTGCCTGCACCCTATGTCAAAAAATTTAACACACCAGCAGTGTGAAGAGACCTGAAAGTGGCACATGGCAGCAGAGTGTGGCGATGGAGACAGCAGCAATGGGAGGCCGTACAGGGACCATGACAGACTCTGGACTTGGCAGCAGCATGAGGAGGCGGTATATAGGGGCCTATGGCAGATTAGGGGCCTGGCAGCAGCTATGTGAGGCCCGTAATCTGCCTGCACCCTATGTCAAAAAATTTAACACACCAGCAGTGTGAAGAGACCTGAAAGTGGCACATGGCAGCAGAGTGTGGCGATGGAGACAGCAGCAATGGGAGGCCGTACAGGGACCATGACAGACTCTGGACTTGGCAGCAGCATGAGGAGGCGGTATATAGGGGCCCATGGCAGATTAGGGGCCTGGCAGCAGCTATGTGAGGCCCGTAATCTGCCTGCACCCTATGTCAAAAAATTTAACACACCAGCAGTGTGAAGAGACCTGAAAGTGGCACATGGCAGCAGAGTGTGGCGATGGAGACAGCAGCAATGGGAGGCCGTACAGGGACCATGACAGACTCTGGACTTGGCAGCAGCATGAGGAGGCGGTATATAGGGGCCCATGGCAGATTAGGGGCCTGGCAGCAGCTATGTGAGGCCCGTAATCTGCCTGCACCCTATGTCAAAAAATTTAACACACCAGCAGTGTGAAGAGACCTGAAAGTGGCACATGGCAGCAGAGTGTGGCGATGGAGACAGCAGCAATGGGAGGCCGTACAGGGACCATGACAGACTCTGGACTTGGCAGCAGCATGAGGAGGCGGTATATAGGGGCCCATGGCAGATTAGGGGCCTGGCAGCAGCTATGTGAGGCCCGTAATCTGCCTGCACCCTATGTCAAAAAATTTAACACACCAGCAGTGTGAAGAGACCTGAAAGTGGCACATGGCAGCAGAGTGTGGCGATGGAGACAGCAGCAATGGGAGGCCGTACAGGGACCCATGAGAGACTCTGGACCTGGCAGCAGCAGGAGGAGGTGGTATATAGGGGCCCATGGCAGATTAGGGGCCTGGCAGCAGCTATGTGAGGCCCGTAATCTGCCTGCACCCTATGTCAAAAAATTTAACACACCAGCAGTGTGAAGAGACCTGAAAGTGGCACATGGCAGCAGAGTGTGGCGATGGAGACAGCAGCAATGGGAGGCCGTACAGGGACCATGACAGACTCTGGACTTGGCAGCAGCATGAGGAGGCGGTATATAGGGGCCTATGGCAGATTAGGGGCCTGGCAGCAGCTATGTGAGGCCCGTAATCTGCCTGCACCCTATGTCAAAAAATTTAACACACCAGCAGTGTGAAGAGACCTGAAAGTGGCACATGGCAGCAGAGTGTGGCGATGGAGACAGCAGCAATGGGAGGCCGTACAGGGACCATGACAGACTCTGGACTTGGCAGCAGCATGAGGAGGCGGTATATAGGGGCCCATGGCAGATTAGGGGCCTGGCAGCAGCTATGTGAGGCCCGTAATCTGCCTGCACCCTATGTCAAAAAATTTAACACACCAGCAGTGTGAAGAGACCTGAAAGTGGCACATGGCAGCAGAGTGTGGCGATGGAGACAGCAGCAATGGGAGGCCGTACAGGGACCATGACAGACTCTGGACTTGGCAGCAGCATGAGGAGGCGGTATATAGGGGCCCATGGCAGATTAGGGGCCTGGCAGCAGCTATGTGAGGCCCGTAATCTGCCTGCACCCTATGTCAAAAAATTTAACACACCAGCAGTGTGAAGAGACCTGAAAGTGGCACATGGCAGCAGAGTGTGGCGATGGAGAAAGCAGCAATGGGAGGCCGTACAGGGACCCATGAGAGACTCTGGACCTGGCAGCAGCATGAGGAGGCGGTATATAGGGGCCTATGGCAGATTAGGGGCCTGGCAGCAGCTATGTGAGGCCCGTAATCTGCCTGCACCCTATGTCAAAAAATTAAACACACCAGCAGTGTGAAGAGACCTGAAAGTGGCACATGGCATGAGAGACTCTGGACCTGGCAGCAGCAGGAGGAGGCGGTATAGGGGCCCATGGCTGATTAGGGGCCTGGCAGCAGCTATGTGAGGCCCGTTATCTTGCAGCACCCTATGTCAAAAAATTTAACACACCAGCAGTGTGAAGAGACCTGAAAGTGGCACATGGCAGCAGAGTGTGGCGATGGAGACAGCAGCAATGGGAGGCCGTACAGGGACCCATGAGAGACTCTGGACCTGGCAGCAGCAGGAGGAGGTGGTATATAGGGGCCCATGGCAGATTAGGGGCCTGGCAGCAGCTATGTGAGGCCCGTAATCTGCCTGCACCCTATGTCAAAAAATTAAACACACCAGCAGTGTGAAGAGACCTGAAAGTGGCACATGGCAGCAGAGTGTGGCGATGGAGACAGCAGCAATGGGAGGCCGTACAGGGACCCATGAGAGACTCTGGACCTGGCAGCAGCAGGAGGAGGTGGTATATAGGGGCCTATGGCAGATTAGGGGCCTGGCAGCAGCTATAGGAGGCCCGTAATCTGCCAGCACCCTATGTCAAAAAATTCAACACACCAGCAGTGTGAGGAGACCTGAAAGTGGCACATGTTTGAGGCATGATTCATGGCGGATTTAGTCAGTTGTGTCAGGAACTGGTGGTTTGAAATCCAGACTAATCCACGCCTGATTCATTTTCACAAACGTGAGTCTCTCCACACTTTGGGTGGACAGTCGTGTCCTCCGCGGAGTTACAATACCTCCTGCCGCACTAAACACGCGCTCCGATGCCACGCTACTGGCCGGGCATGACAGCCTTTCAAGGGCAAATTCAGCTAGTTGGGGCCAAAGGTCAAGTTTCGTTGCCCAGTAGTCAAGGGGATTGTCTACCTCGGTTGGCAGGGTGCTGTCCAAGTAGGCCCAAGCCTGTTGTTTGAGCTCCTGCTCCAGGTCCACCTGATGCTGCTGCTGCTGCTGCGGCTGGTTAGTAGTTTCCTCACTGCGCTGGTGAAGAAAGCTACTCATCATCGACTGCAGACTGAGGCAGCCGCTGCTGGTGGAGCTGCCACTGCTCCTACCACCCCACCCCTCCCCTGCTGCCATGCCAGCGGAACGCGAGCGCACAGGGCCCACAGTGTCTGAGGATGGACGATGGCGCACAAAGGCAGAGACCAACTGACTACATAGGTGGTTTTTATAGTACGTAATTTTGGCCTCCCTCTCAGCAGGTGTGAAAAAGGCCACCATTTTGGACCGGTAGCGAGGGTCCAACAAGGTGGACAGCCAAAAGTCATCCCTCTGTCTGATGGTTATTATTCGGCTGTCGCTACGCAAGCAACCGAGCATGCTATGGGCCATTTGTGCCAAGGAATGCGAGGGACTCCCTGCCTCCATCTCCACAGCATACTGCCACGGTGCGTCTGGGTCCTCTGTCTCCTCCTCCTCCTCCTCTACCAGATGCTCCTGCTCCTCCACTCCTGTCCGCTGAGTGGAAAAACCACCCATTTCACTCAATAATTCCTGAGCACAAATGTCCTCCTCTACCTCCTCCTCTTCTTCCTGTCCTGCCCCCACAGGGGTCATGTGGCGTTGAGATCTGTGCGCCACGTCTACCGCACCCTGACCAGCCATTGTTAACAGCATTTGTTCCAGGACGTGCAACAGAGGAATGACGTCGTTCATCCCATAGTCCTGCCGACTCACGAATAGCGTGGCCTCCTCAAAGGGCCTGAGCAAGCGGCAGGTGTCATGCATGAGCTGCCAATGGCTGACATCTAAGTTACACAGGGGAGTACCTTTATCCGCTTGTAACATCAGGAAATCGGTGATGGCCTTTCGCTGCTCGTAAAGGCGGTCTAACATGTGTAGGGTTGAATTCCACCTTGTTGCAACGTCGCAGATCAGGCGATGCTGTGGAATTCCGTTCTGCCGCTGCAGCTCAATGAGGGTGTTCTTTGCGGTGTAGGAATGGCTGAAATGCATGCACAGTTTACGTGACATTTTAAGGATGTCTTGCAGTGGGATGGTGGATTTTAGGAACCGCTTGACAACCAGATTGAACACGTGAGCCATGCATGGCGCATGGCACAACCTTCCTTGACGCAGAGCAGACACCATGTTCTTTCCGTTGTCAGTCAACATGGTTCCGATTTTTAGTTTGCGCGGAGACAGCCATCTGTCGATTTCTCTGTTCATTACACTCAGCAGTTCCTCCCCTGTGTGACTACGTTCGCCAAGGCATACCAGGTGCAGCACAGCGTGACACCGTTGCGCCCTGCACATGTGATATGCCGGTCGGGTAATGGGACTTGGCACGGGGGTGGCGGCTGAGGACACGGCGGAAAAAGAGGTGGTAGAGGCGGACATGCTTGCTGGACCAAGGACGTGCAAACGTGGAGGCAAAAGCGTCGTGACCTGTCCAAGTTGCTGGTGCGGCTGTGCCGGCACCACGTTCACCCAGTGGGCCGTAAATGACATGTACTGTCCCTGACCGTAGTTACAGCTCCACACGTCGGCGCTGCCGTGCACTTTGGCAGAGACCGACATGCTCAAAGACTGGCCCACCATCTCTTCTACATGTGAATGCAGGGCTGGCACTGCCTTTTGGGCAAAGAAATGACGGCTTGGCACTCTCCACCGCGGCGCGGCACAAGCCATCATTTCTCGGAAAGGTGCTGAGTCCACCAGTTGGAAAGGGAGGGACTGCAGCACCAGCAACTTGGACAGGAGGACGTTCAGCTTTTGCACCGTCGGGTGCGTGCTCGCAAACTGTTGTCTCTTGGATACGGATTCCAAGAAAGACTGTTGACGGAATCCGAGAAGAGGAGTAGCAGGAGAAGGAGCATCTGAACGAGCGGAAGATGCCAATGAGCGACAACTCCCCTCAGCAGAGGTGTTGGAGCCTTGACTGGCTGATAGAGGGCGATTGACGACGTCGGGTGACGGAGCAAGTAACGGAGCGGGTGATGGAGCGGGGGCTGGGGCAGGCAGAACCGCCGTATGTTTATCACGGTTTTCCCAGGCCACCGAATGGTGACGCTGCATATGCTGACGCAACGCTGTAGTCCCAACATGGGCCCCCTGGCCACGCTTGCATTTCTGGCCACATAGTCGACATACGGCTACATTTACTTCCTCGGGCGGCTTGAGGAAAAATTGCCACACCACCGAGTAGGAAACTTTGCCCCCGCTACTCTTCACTGGCTGACTGCTACTTCCTCCGTGCGCACCGGCACCACTACTGGCCGTGGTGGTAGGCTGCAGTGGAGCTGGTGCTCTACTCCGTGGACGTTTGGCTCCACTGACACTGATGCGACCCTGCTGCTGTCTCCTGGGCAACCCACCGACTGTTTTGCTCGCTGCCAAGCTGCCACCCTCTTCTCCTGATGATGCGGAAGAAATTGCCTGATGACGACGAGGCTGCCAAGTGCGATCAACCTCCTCATCATCAAGTAGGGTCTCCGCCTCACTACTAGCCCCCTCGGCTGCGTCTGGGTCAGGAGACAGACCTGTCTCTAGACCGGCTACCGAGCCACTCTCCTCGCCAGTACTTGTTCGCTTGGCTGCTGAAAAGGCCGATGTCTCCCCCCGTTCCTGACCGCCCTCTGTTAGCTCTTCCTCACTGTACAGTGGGGCTGAGCCCACAGCATGCGATACTTCGCTTGGTGAGGGAACAGCAAAGGACAGGGGCAGGTAGAGGACACGTGATTTCAGTGGGCTTGGTCCCGGGCCATGCCAACTAACGGTTGTGTCTGACGTACCCACCGACCGTTGGCTGTAGGTGTCAGAGGTGACCTGGGAAGAGGAAGACGACCGAGCCAACCAATCAATGACGGCAGGGTTGTCGGTGGAGACACGACCGCTGGATGACACCGGGAGCACTGGCCTCTGGCTGCGAATACTGCTGCCTCGACCCCTTCCTCTGCTGCCACGTCTGCTCGCTCCTAAAACATTGCCTCCTCTGCCACTCCTCTGCATGTTGTCTGACATACTATTTAATTCAACGATTAGGTGTCCCTGAGTAACAATTCTCTGGCACTCAGTAACAATTCTGTCTGTCCCTGAGTATGAATTCTGTGGCCCTGAGTAACAATTCTGTGTCTGTGCGAGTAACAATTCTGTGTCTGTGCGAGTAACAATTCTGTGTCTGTGCAAGTAACAATTTTGTGTCTGTGCGAGTAACAATTCTCTGGCACTCAGTAACAATTCTGTCTGTCCCTGAGTAACAATTCTCTGGCACTCAGTAACAATTCTGTCTGTCCCTGAGTAACAATTCTCTGGCACTCAGTAACAATTCTGTCTGTCCCTGAGTAACAATTCTCTGGCACTCAGTAACAATTCTGTCTGTCCCTGAGTATGAATTCTGTGGCCCTGAGTAACAATTCTGTGTCTGCGCGAGTAACAATTCTGTGTCTGTGCAAGTAACAATTTTGTGTCTGTGCAAGTAACAATTTTGTGTCTGTGCGAGTAACAATTCTCTGGCACTCAGTAACAATTCTGTCTGTCCCTGAGTAACAATTCTCTGGCACTCAGTAACAATTCTGTCTGTCCCTGAGTAACAATTCTCTGGCACTCAGTAACAATTCTGTCTGTCCCTGAGTAACAATTCTCTGGCACTCAGTAACAATTGTGTGTCTGTGCAAGTAACAATTCTGTGTCTGTGCAAGTAACAATTTTGTGTCTGTGAGAGTAACAATTCTCTGGCACTCAGTAACAATTCTGTCTGTCCCTGAGTAACAATTCTCTGGCACTCAGTAACAATTCTGTCTGTCCCTGAGTATGAATTCTGTGGCCCTGAGTAACAATTCTGTCTCTGTGCGAGTAACAATTCTGTGTCTGTGCAAGTAACAATTTTGTGTCTGTGAGAGTAACAATTCTCTGGCACTCAGTAACAATTCTGTCTGTCCCTGAGTAACAATTCTCTGGCACTCAGTAACAATTCTGTCTTCCCTGAGTAACAATTCTCTGGCACTCAGTAACAATTCTGTCTGTCCCTGAGTATGAATTCTGTGGCCCTGAGTAACAATTCTGTCTCTGTGCGAGTAACAATTCTGTGTCTGTGCAAGTAACAATTTTGTGTCTGTGAGAGTAACAATTCTCTGGCACTCAGTAACAATTCTGTCTGTCCCTGAGTAACAATTCTCTGGCACTCAGTAACAATTCTGTCTGTCCCTGAGTATGAATTCTGTGGCCCTGAGTAACAATTGTGTGTCTGTGCAAGTAACAATTCTGTGTCTGTGCAAGTAACAATTTTGTGTCTGTGAGAGTAACAATTCTCTGGCACTCAGTAACAATTCTGTCTGTCCCTGAGTAACAATTCTCTGGCACTCAGTAACAATTCTGTCTGTCCCTGAGTAACAATTCTGTCTGTCCCTGAGTATGAATTCTGTGGCCCTGAGTAAGAATTCTCTGGCACTCAGTAACAATTCTGTCTGTCCCTGAGTATGAATTCTGTGGCCCTGAGTAACAATTGTGTGTCTGTGCAAGTAACAATTCTGTGTCTGTGCAAGTAACAATTTTGTGTCTGTGAGAGTAACAATTCTCTGGCACTCAGTAACAATTCTGTCTGTCCCTGAGTAACAATTCTCTGGCACTCAGTAACAATTCTGTCTGTCCCTGAGTATGAATTCTGTGGCCCTGAGTAACAATTCTGTCTCTGTGCGAGTAACAATTCTGTGTCTGTGCAAGTAACAATTTTGTGTCTGTGAGAGTAACAATTCTCTGGCACTCAGTAACAATTCTGTCTGTCCCTGAGTAAGAATTCTCTGGCACTCAGTAACAATTCTGTCTGTCCCTGAGTAACAATTCTCTGGCACTCAGTAACAATTCTGTCTGTCCCTGAGTAACAATTCTGTCTGTCCCTGAGTATGAATTCTGTGGCCCTGAGTAAGAATTCTCTGGCACTCAGTAACAATTCTGTCTGTCCCTGAGTATGAATTCTGTGGCCCTGAGTAACAATTGTGTGTCTGTGCAAGTAACAATTCTGTGTCTGTGCAAGTAACAATTTTGTGTCTGTGAGAGTAACAATTCTCTGGCACTCAGTAACAATTCTGTCTGTCCCTGAGTAACAATTCTCTGGCACTCAGTAACAATTCTGTCTTCCCTGAGTAACAATTCTCTGGCACTCAGTAACAATTCTGTCTGTCCCTGAGTATGAATTCTGTGGCCCTGAGTAACAATTCTGTCTCTGTGCGAGTAACAATTCTGTGTCTGTGCAAGTAACAATTTTGTGTCTGTGAGAGTAACAATTCTCTGGCACTCAGTAACAATTCTGTCTGTCCCTGAGTAACAATTCTCTGGCACTCAGTAACAATTCTGTCTGTCCCTGAGTATGAATTCTGTGGCCCTGAGTAACAATTGTGTGTCTGTGCAAGTAACAATTCTGTGTCTGTGCAAGTAACAATTTTGTGTCTGTGAGAGTAACAATTCTCTGGCACTCAGTAACAATTCTGTCTGTCCCTGAGTAACAATTCTCTGGCACTCAGTAACAATTCTGTCTGTCCCTGAGTAACAATTCTGTCTGTCCCTGAGTATGAATTCTGTGGCCCTGAGTAAGAATTCTCTGGCACTCAGTAACAATTCTGTCTGTCCCTGAGTATGAATTCTGTGGCCCTGAGTAACAATTGTGTGTCTGTGCAAGTAACAATTCTGTGTCTGTGCAAGTAACAATTTTGTGTCTGTGAGAGTAACAATTCTCTGGCACTCAGTAACAATTCTGTCTGTCCCTGAGTAACAATTCTCTGGCACTCAGTAACAATTCTGTCTGTCCCTGAGTATGAATTCTGTGGCCCTGAGTAACAATTCTGTCTCTGTGCGAGTAACAATTCTGTGTCTGTGCAAGTAACAATTTTGTGTCTGTGAGAGTAACAATTCTCTGGCACTCAGTAACAATTCTGTCTGTCCCTGAGTAAGAATTCTCTGGCACTCAGTAACAATTCTGTCTGTCCCTGAGTAACAATTCTCTGGCACTCAGTAACAATTCTGTCTGTCCCTGAGTAACAATTCTGTCTGTCCCTGAGTATGAATTCTGTGGCCCTGAGTAAGAATTCTCTGGCACTCAGTAACAATTCTGTCTGTCCCTGAGTATGAATTCAGTGGCCCTGAGTAACAATTGTGTGTCTGTGCAAGTAACAATTCTGTGTCTGTGCAAGTAACAATTTTGTGTCTGTGAGAGTAACAATTCTCTGGCACTCAGTAACAATTCTGTCTGTCCCTGAGTAACAATTCTCTGGCACTCAGTAACAATTCTGTCTGTCCCTGAGTAACAATTCTCTGGCACTCAGTAACAATTCTGTCTGTCCCTGAGTAACAATTCTCTGGCACTCAGTAACAATTCTGTCTGTCCCTGAGTAACAATTCTGTCTGTCCCTGAGAATGAATTCTGTGGCCCTGAGTAAGAATTCTCTGGCACTCAGTAACAATTCTGTCTGTCCCTGAGTAACAATTCTCTGGCACTCAGTAACAATTCTGTCTGTCCCTGAGTAAAAATTCTGTGGCCCTAATAACGTTTCTGTGGCCCTAAGTAACAATTCTCTGGCACTGAGTAACAATTCTGTCTGTCCCTGAGTATGAATTCTGTGGCCCTAACTAGCGTTTCTTTGTCCCTAAATAACGATTCTGTGGCCCTCATTAACAAGTCTGTGTCCCTGAGTAATGGTTCTCTGTCCCTAAGTAACTTCTCTCTGTCCCCAATTCTCGTTTCTGTGGCCCTAACTCTGTCCCTGTCCCTAGTACAGAGCGGTCTGCCTCTGTTCAATGACTGCAGGCAAATGAAGATTTCCAAAATGGCCGCTATATATACCTCGACCATTACACAGTGCTGGCTGGCTGGCTGCTGATTGGCTGATGCGATCACATGTCGTTGAGGAATGCATTATGGGGCAGCGCGCCTTGTCTGCGCGCCTTCCCCGACATCCCCGCTCCGTCGCCGCACATGTCAGCCGCCATTTTCGGAAAAATTTCGATTCGCGCGTCCGAATTAGGCTGTTTTTCGGATTCGGCACGAATCGAAATTTTTCCGATATTCGACTCGAATTCCACTTCGGATACTTCGATTCGCTCATCTCTACTAATGACCATTATAATATTCTATATTATGGAATAATTGTTGGTATTAAATCACACTACACACATTTGCAAATACTGTATATGTGAAAGCCACAGTGCCTTGCAAGGCTCCTCTGTATACTGTGGTCTTAACTCATCATTTTGAGGTTCTGAGTTGGAACAAATATAGCAATGAAAGAATGAAGGGTAGGTTTGCCTGGAGGGAGCCAACTCCTTAAAGGTACAGGAACACATCAGACACCCAGCAAGCGCACAATGGCAGCTGAAAGCATTCAATGTGTCCCGGCATTAAATTCAATTGTGCAGATAAATGGCAACCACCTCAGAAGAGGTTTGGCACTGCGGCTTTCACATACATTTGCAAGTGTGTGCAAAAAAAGCTTCTCTTTCCGTGCAAACTGTTAGACAGGGCTAAATTGGTTTTGTTGCAGGCTAGCTGGTAAGTGTGCTGGAAATTTTCTGTTTGTAATGTGCAAAGCACCTTCCATGTGCTCCTTACTGTAAAGGCTAGTTATAGATTGGGATGGTTGTCATTCATCTGCACATCTTGCCAGTTTTTTCCTGAGGAGACACTCTGGAATGCTTGCTTTAGACATAAAGAGTTAATTACAGTGCTGACCCGCAGTGGTGTCCCGAGGCAGGTGCGGGGGGTGCGCGCCACACCAGGTGACACCTACCGCATGGGGTGACACCGGACCCGCTCCACGAAAAGGTAAGTTGTAAGCAAGTTGACAATCCCCACAGGATGGATCGGATCTGCAGATTGGGGAGCATAATGGATAGGACTCCGATCCATTATGCTCAATCCGCAGAACCAAACCATCCTGCGGGGATCGTCGGCATGCAACCTATACGGGGTGACACCAGACCCGCTCCACGAAAAGGTAAATTGTAAAGAAAGCCGACGATCCCCACAGGATGGATCGGATCTGCGGTTTGGGGAGCATAATGGATTGGAGTCCGAACCATTATGCTCAATCCGCAGATCCGATCCTTTCTGTGGAGATTGTCGGAGGGGGTCTCACCAAGTGTTATCGCACCGGGTGACACCAACCCTAGGACGCCCCTGCTGACCCGGTTTCTCCTTACTGCACAGCCTGCAAAGGGGGATTTGTTACTAGCAACAATAATACTTAAATCTCCTCCTGTGTGTCTGATGTCAGCTCTTTTACCTGGAGACATCACAGGGGATACAGAGTCGGTGTCAACAGAAACCTCTGCAATCCTTAATAATAAAGTACTGGGTTTGTGGTATCTTCACATATACACCAATTTTTAATGTTGAATTTGACTTAAGGACCCCCCTAATAGGTCCCCTTTTACTCCCAGGCCCCATATCAGCAGCATGGGCTAACATGGCTATTGTTATACCATTGGTGCCCACAACTTTATAATCCATGGCATTATTTGAAATTCATAACCCACAAAAACAGTAAAAATGTTTGGCTGATAATTATTGCGATCTTTCCTTTTTTCATCAATGCCAGCACTGATTTTCTGAACTACTTTATACAGTGCAATATGTTTCACCAAGGCTTTTCACCCATTTTGTATGTGTATTAGGCTGCTGAAAATCATCTTCTCATTCAGTGAGTATTGTGACAAACGCGGTGCCCGACCCCTGCCCTTCTCACCAACTTGTGACAAAGGACCAGCCGATCTCACACCGCGCTGTCACTTGCGTAACAATGCCACTCTCAGCTGCACCCTGCACAAAGATTTTCCAGCTCGCAGGACCACAATCAGGGGCGGACTGACAACTCATGGGGCCTCCGGGCAATAGGGGATCATGGGGCCCCTGTGTCCTTGCCCAAACTCAAAGAAGCCTATGAAAAAGGTACCAGGGGCATCTCATGGGGCCCCCTACTGACCCCGGGCCCTCGGGCAGTGCCCGAGTTTCCAAATGGTCAGTCCGCCCCTGACCACAACCTAGGTGCCAGCAGCCTCAGAGCGATGGCCACTGGGTTAAGTTAATTATGCAATTAACCCTTCAAACTCCAAACTGCCACCAGATAGCTTTGGGACTATCAACCCTTCACAATGTTAGCAAGAACAAATATGAACAATAAATGTCTGTAACACACACTGTCACCAGAGACAGGTATATTAAGAGGATTATTATATACAGTAGCACTTTTCAAGAGACAGGGATTCTTTAGTTTGCATTAAAAGTCTTAGATATAATTTTAACACTTTTCAAAATAGAGTTTATTAATGAAAAAGTCAAATGGTGCAATTAAATTATTTACAGAAAAAGATGTTACAAAGAAATAAAGAGTACAATAAAGTAACAGAGAAAAAGGAAAGGAGGTAAGAAAGCAGAATACTTGCAAAGTCCTTGGTTTTAGCAGAGTCCAATTGTCCAAGCAAATAACGTTGCCTTGGCTCTCTTGGGTGTTTCTTGGTTGATGGTAAATGAGAGCTCCCCTACTAGATCTGGTCAGTCCCTTTTCTATGATATCATAGAGGTGTTGCCTGAGAACAACTGACCAATCATCCGGTTTAGGGGATGGGTGCTAGGAGGTCACCAAATTTATTACCAAGTTCCAACTACAGTTTCATACTAATATTAACAACTTCCAATACGTGCAGGTGGTATTCTAGCAACTGGCAGATTATTATTCAGAATTATATTTAGATCCCAGGGATACCAAACACAAACACAGCGTACCTTTGTCACCCAGGAGGGAGGAGACTGCTTTCTCCTTTTTCCTATGTGCTACCATAGTCATGTATGACCTTGATTTGTTCAGTATGATATTCCCCATTCAAATATATACCTAAAATTAATGTGCCCTGTTCCTGTTGAATTCTATTAATTGTATGTGGAATCGTTACGTTGTGGGATAGACGTTTTATGGCATGCTCTGTATTCCTAGAGCCTTAAAGGTCACATGTGACGGCTTGACTGAGTTATTATTGTTTTTCGATAGGGCAGTGGAAAGTGTTTTTCATGGTCTGTGGAAATAGACATCCTGCCAAGACTAATTAGCTGTTTACAGCTCTGGCCAGGTCTGGACACTGCATCTTTTTGTGTTTTAATTAAGATAAGAGGTTCTTTTGAAGTTTGTTAAAAGTTTAAGCTACAAATTCCATAGTTTGCAAAGGGGGGGGGGGAGGCAGTAGGAACACTGCTCATGAGACCTTCACACGATGGCTGTTGAGTACAACTTCCATGTCTTTATTGCGCACAATTGTTACAGGTATCACTGTGCAAATTCATAGAGCAACCTCTTTGTCAACACTCAGAGCCCATTCACATTAGTGCGTTGGGTTAACGCTCAGTAATGCACAATTATCTGTGTTGGTGCAATGTGGTGCCATTCATTCTGAATAAAGCAGTGAATCTTCCTAGTGCATGTGTTTTAAAATATATGGACTAATTAAAGTATAACTAAAGGCAAAATGTTTTCTTTAGTTTTAGATTAGAACACTTATCAGTTTCTATTGCTGCCTGTGCCCCCCATTAAAGAGATTCACCCTCTTTATTTTTGCTGTTTATCATTATCATTGAAAGTGAAAATAAAAGAAAATCCCAAATTTTGGGTTGTCCCCAGAAAAGTAGAAGAGGGGAAATCTTCCAATAGGGACACTAGTTCTGGTTACCTGGGGGTCCCAAAGGAATTCCCTTAAATTGCATGGATTTCCTTTTACTTCCTGTTTAGCTATGGGACAGGAAGTGAAAGTAAATCTTTGCAATGGGACACAGATGTCGAAAAAAAAAATCTGACAGAGGTTATTCCTCCCTTGCTTTATCCAGTATGAAAAAAAAGTTGTGCCTATAGTTCTACATTAACCTTTTATAAGTGCATGGTGCATGTCACATTATGCAAAAGAAAGTTATTTAGTCTGAATAGCATCCCATTTTACATGGAATAATTAACCACCTGTAAATTCTCACTGAATGTCACATTGCGTGTTAGGTAGTCATTCATTCTGAATGGCACCCGATGCACCTTGTCAAAGGGCAGTGCCTGTCTGTCAAGCACCTTTTTTGGTTTGGTTTGGTGTGTTAGGCCACCCATTTCAATGAATGGACTGCCTTAACCTCCCTGGCGGTATTCCCGAGTGTAGCTCGGGGTAAAATATCTGTACCAAAAGCGGTAACCCCGAGCTACACTCGGGCTTACCATGCGGCGCTGCATAGGGAGTCCCTGCAGCACTTACCTTGTCCTTCGCTCCCACGATGTGTCCCCTGCAGCGTCCCCGGCCATCTCCTCCGGCTGATGCCGGCATCCGGCTCCTGTGTTCTGGTCCCTGTGACATCGGGACGTACGGGCGCCGCCAGCCCTGTCTGCATTTTGACTGTTCTTTCTGCCTGGAAACTTAGAAAAGTCCATGGCGTCCAAAAAGTGTCCCTTTAGGTCAAAAGCGGGTTTAGATCAGCTAGAGAACAGCGATAGTGAATCAGAACCACTTGCAGAATTGAGTGATAATGATTCGTGGAGAAATTTGTCATCAGACACTGAAAACAATTTTGCAACTTTAGCGATGTGCGAACCTGGCGCTATATTTCAAATTTCAGTGTTTTTGGTTTGATTATATTATTGAATTAAATGTATTATTATATTATTATTTTTTATGATTATTTATTAAATTATAATTTATGATTTTGTGTTTCAAATTTTTATCCTACCCGGGATGTTTAATAGACTCTTGTTCGGACAGATTTCAGTGAGTTATTCCTAAATATTACAGCCTACAATAAAAAAACTACATATTTCCATGCAAAATAATGGTACCGCTTTCAGCACCAAAAATCTGAAAAAATCATACCGCTAGGGAGGTTAATGCACCACACATTAAGACATGTGCACTGTGACACCTCAATGGTGTGAATGAGCTCTTGGGGACATATTGGCAAAGCACTGAATGTGACACTCCAAGCATTTAATGATGGTTAATCATTCCCTGTACTTTTAGGCGCTTGGACTAGGGAGAATGACTGCTTATTGTATAAGTCACTAGATCTTAGTTTCGAGCTAAGTAAAGCCCTGTATACACATAGAAAATATCGGACGAATGATCGTCCGTTTTTTTTTTGCATGCTAGTATCATATCGAAAGTGAAGAGGTTACTAAAGTTACGAAAATTCTTGAATAAAAATTCAGAAGTGATGTAATAGAATGTAGCACTACCCTCTTAGGAGTTGCTATAGATTTGGGTCCCCCTATAGTCCTGCACAGTCAGGCAACACGCATTTTCTTCAGACCTTGCACACTGGAGTTAATAAACAGTCTTTGAGCTTGGTTTTTAGGTTTTATTAAGGGGTTTGAACTTCGATGGAGTTGAGAGGTGTATGGGATGCCCAAGGAACTACAACTTGAGGACAAACTCCTTAGCAACTATGTACAAGTCTCTATACAGCAAAAATCTCTTCTTGGAGAGTTCTCCTGGTGTATCACCCCAGACCCAAGATTAAATCTTTTCTTCACCCAGCTGCCTGAGGGAATCCCTGGGCAAGAATACAAGAAGCTGCCACTTTAGATGAAAGCAGTCCCAGATGAGGAGCTAGTCAGGTTTCCCACCAGAATGCTCTCTCCCCTTATCAGGCCCAGGGGGTGTAGGATTACTCACTCAGTCCTCTCCAGTAATACATGAACATAAAATATGCAGCACTAAAAATTGGATATTAAAATAGATAATAAAATGTACATGATATACGTGTGCAAATGAGCAACATAACTTAGTGCTGAAACCAATGATCTAAAGCAATATCAAATATCCTGAAGGAAAAAGGTGCATATAGTGACAATAGTGCCAAAGTCAGTCTATTCGGTGGTATTGCAAAATGATAAAAACAATCCGTGACATCTGTGGCTTAGAAAGTGAATGTTGATTGCGCTAACCAGATAGTGCGATTTATTGCGCATTGGAGTTAATAGGACCTACTCCTGGTCATCTGGATCTGGAGCACTGCAACGTGGATCATCACCAGGTCACCAGCATTCAGGTACTATGCATCTGAAGGTAGAAAGCTCATCACCAGGTATTCCGTCATCAGCCACCAGAGAAATGTTACCCACTCTCATATGTCATGAATCACCTTAGGGGGGGCTCGCAGGACAAACAAGCCCAGAAGAGAGGTATCCGATAGTGTAGCATTTTTATTAAAGGATGTAATATAAAAACAGGTAAACAACTTACATAAAATATCAAGATGGCCACCGGTCGTTCATAAGGACCGTGCGGGCTAAGGTCACTGTGTGGGGGCACCTCCCTGATGCGTTTCGTGTAAGTACACTTTTTCAGGTGCCCATCTGACCACAACACTTTCTCCCACTCCTTCTCTGAATCATTTAGATGTTTACTGACAAACGTCAGACTTTCACATTTACATGTGCCTTCTTGAGGAGGGGGACCTTGCGGGCGCTGCAGGATTTCAATCCATGGAGGCATATTGTGTTACCAATGGTTTATTTGGTGACTGTGGTCCCAACTGCCTTGAGCTCATTCACAAACTACTCCCAAGTAATTCTGGGTTGATCCCTCATTTGTCTCACCATCCTTACCCCATGAGGCGAAATCTTGCTTGGATCTCTAGACCGAGGGCAATTGATGGTTATTTTGTATTTCTTCCATTTGCGAATAATCACTCCAACAGTTGTCTCCTTCTCACCAAGCTTCTTGCTGATGGTCTTATAGCCAATTTCAGCCATGTGCAGGTCTACAATCTTGTCCCTGATGTCCTTTGACAGCTCTTTGGTCATTTGCCCATAATGATGGTGAGGTTTGAATGGAAGAAAGATTCTGTGCACAGGTGTCTTTAGGAGCACCTTCTTAAATTGACAGGACTAATCTGTGGCCCACATGAGCACAAAGCCAGTCTGTAGGAGCCAGAATTATTGTTGGTTGGTAGGGAATCAAACACTTATTTTACTCACTGAACTGCAACTCAATTTATAACATATATTTTTTTTCTGGAGTTTTGGTTGATATTCTGTCTCTATCATTTAAAATATACCTATGATAAAAAATTATAGACCCTTCATTTCTTTGTAAGTGGGAAAACTTACAAAATCTGCAGGGGATCAAATAATTGTATTCCCCACTGTATACCCAGGTCCAGCCAACAATTAAAGTGATCACTTAAAAGTGACTGGAAACCTATATTTTGTTTAATAAAAACATGCCACCAACTTACCTGCTCTGTGCAATCATTTTGCACAGAGTAGCCCCAATCCTACTTTTCTGTGGTCCCCTCTCCCCTCTGCCAAGTGCCCCCCATAGCAAGTCGAATGCTATGGGGGCAATCATGCAGGCTCACTCCTAAGACACATCTGTGCGTCCATTGACACACAGAGTAGAGTGTTGCTTGGCTCTGCCCCCTGCTCTCTCCGCACTGGCTGCGATTGACAGTTGCCAATGGCTCCTGCTACTGTCTCTGAGGGAGAGAGCCTCAGTGCTGGATCGAGATTGGACTTAGGTAAGCATGTTGGGGGGGGCTGCACTCGGAAGGTTTTTTTTACCTTTATGCAGTAAAGGCATTAGGTTAAAAAAAAGACCTTCAGCCTCTAGAATCATTTTAAGGAGAAAGAAAAGATGATTATTAATTTTTAATTTTATAGCCACCGTTTAAGTTCCAGTTTCCAGAAACTGTTAGTAAAAAGCCTGCATAGAGTGTCTTAGTGCCCATGATTGGACTTTATTACTATTGCAACCATTACTAGCACCTGAGGGGCTTCTTTTGAAAACCCAGGGACTATTGATTCTAATGGGAAACAAAGAGGTGCTGATTTGGTGCAGACTGAAGAGTGCTGTAAATGCTGACTATTATTATTAAGGTAGGCATACATGGACGGGCTGAATCAGTCTAAATTTAGGCTGTGAGTGGCCCTGACAACACCACCCAGGTTGATCAAATCAACTGAGCTAGGTGGAAAATATTCCCTCAAAGAGTGACTGCATCCTATCAGATGCATGCCCTATTCAGGTATTCAGACAGCCGCGGTTGCTGTGGCTGTCTGAATACTATGCTTGGCATGTAGTGTGGAAGTAGAAATCTATTGCTTTTCTCTCATTCAATCTATGGAATGAATGAGAAAAATCTAAATGTGTATTGCTAGCTTTAGTGGAGGGGGATTTTGCATATACCAGCTACTGTACCTAAATAAAGCAGAGAGTGATTTAAGATCTTTTGAGGTTTTAAAGACCTGTATATTAGAACACTCAGAGCAGCTAGCTGTACTGTGTCATTATACAGGTGTGTAAGTCTGATAACCAGTGACTAAGTAGTAAGTGTTTCTGCTTCAGAATGCAAAAACAGATCCTCTCTGAATGTAGCAACCAGCCCAGAAAACCACATCTGGAATATTACTACCCTCTGTATTTTATTGTATGAGTAAAGCAAGCCTTAAGATTTCTTTAAAAACTTTTATGATAAAGGCCAACAGTCTAAAAAAAGAAATAAAGATTTCAAGAAATAAACTACAAAACACAGCAACCTATAACAACTCAAATCATTAAAATGACTAACGTAGGGCCAACATAAGCTAGATTCTGATCGGTTATCAGTTGGCAATTGCATTTATTTCTTTGCTTCTTGCGTTGGTTTATTGGATAAAAAGGTTAGTCTAGCAGGATGTTAGGACAGAAACCTCAAAAGCTGGTGTTGTTTTACTGCAGATAACCAGGGGCGTATCTGCCGCAAGGCAAACAAGGCGTTTGCCTAGGGCAGCAGTTTTCAGGGGGGCGGCCCTGCACCCAGGCAGAAGGGACAAGGGACCAGGGCTTGGCAGGTTAGGAGAGCTTGGCAGGGCTCGGGCAGGAGGCAGGCTCTCTGTGCCTTCCCAGAGCTCTGATTCCCAGTTGTACCCACTGCCATCATTAAGATCCGGCAAGAAGCCCAGGGCCGGACTGACCATTGCAGCTATGCTCCGCTTACCCGGCCTCTCTGCAGCCAGCCGGCTGTCTATTCCATTCACTGCATAGGGCTGGAGAGCGGAGCCTAGAGGTCAGCTGACCGTGCAGAGGGGGTGCAGAAGAGGAGACCATCGCTGCATGGCAGGTATCAGTGCAGCCGCAGACACCACGGACCCCAGATAAGGCCACCTTTACTTGTCAAATAGAGGCTCCCCCTCTCTTCTCTCCCCCCTCCCTACCCCCCTCTCTCCCTACCGCTCCCTCCCTCTCTCTCTCGCTTTCCCTCTCTCTCTCACTCTCTCTACCCCCCTCTCTCTCCACTCTCACTCCCCCCTCTCACTCTCCCCTCCCCCCTCCCTACCCCCTCTCTCCCTGTCGCTCCCTCCCTCTCTCTCTCTCTCGCTCCCCCCTCTCTCTACCCCCCTTGCTCTCCACTCTCACTCTCTCCTCTCTCTCTCACTCTCTCCCCTCCCCCCCCCCTCTCTTTCTCTCACTCACTCACTCTCTCTCTCACTCATTTTGCACAAGATAAAAGTAGTCTGGGGGCTAACAAGCCTCTGGATTACTTTTACAGGCAGCGGAAGGGTGTCCCTCCCCCTCCTGCTACCGACACCTTTACCAGGCTCTACCATGCAGTCCCAATGCAAATGATCAGACTGATCTGTGTCTGATCGCATGCATTGGGAGGCCAGAGGAGAGATTTGGGGTCTAATAGACCCTAGATTTCTCCATAAACAGGAACTGTCATGGCGTATGCTATCACAAGGGATGTTGTTCATCCCCTGTAATAGAAATAAAGCTGATCAAAAAAAAGTTAAAAAGGTACAGTGTACAAAAAAATGTATATAAAGAAATAATAAAATTAAAAATTAAAGCACCCCCGTTCCCCCATGCTCACAGGCACATAGGTCCCTCACGCATATGTAAATGGAGTTCGCACCACACATGTGAGGTACTGCCATGAAAGTCAGAGTGAGAGTTCTAGCACCAGACCTCCTGTGTAACTCTAAACAGGTAACTTGTAAAGGCTTTTAAATTTTGCCTATGCAGATTTTTAGGTACCATAATTTGGCACCAAATGGTATACCATGGCTGGAGTGGGACAAATTCAGATGGTGGGGGTTGCCCGATTTTAGTCTTTCTGGGGAAGGAGGAGACGCCCAATTTTAGTCTTGCCTAGGGCAACACAAATCCAAAATACATCACTGCATATAACAGTTCATCTTATAGAATGAAATATTGAAATAACAAAACATTTTTTTCTCTGTACTTTCCATTAAAGTACTGAAGTATTAAGTAAAGTATTAATAAATAATCCAGTTTTACCTTGAACCAGTGAATAAGGTATTGTCTTCATAAATATGACAAAATACATACATTTATTAACAAATACAAACTAAAAAAATCGAGTAAGGAATTACATTTGCATTGCAGTACAGATACAATCCCAGCATGCATTCAAATGACAATACCTTTTTTATACCACAGTGCAAAAAAATGAATGTATCTACCTTGCAGCAAATTGATTCATACATGTTAACTGCCAACACGTGTATATCTTGCTTACTAAATTGTGATTGGCTTTCTCAACTGCCTTGTAATTTTTACTAGGATTATAAAACAGCCCATCACAATAGATTGACAATGAAACTATTCAGGCAAGGGGAATTAAACAATAAATGCAAGGGGAATTCTGACAACTGCCATACAGAGGCTATTGTCAAGAGATACTTTGAACTTGTTTTGAGTTGTAATTAAGCTGGGTAAAATCAATGGTGGAGTTAAATAGAGAGAATAACAAAAATCATAATTGGTTGTAACAATATCAACTTCCTGTGTGCTGATTCTCCAGTTGATTTTTCATGTCTTAAAACAGACAAAATGGTCGTTTCAATAAAAATAAAGATGTTTCAGTACACAAAATGGTAAAATGATGTAAAACAACTTCCTAAAAGTGTCATATGAAGTGATCTACATTAGCGATTAAAGAATGCTGAACTAACTTAGCTATAATGGCGAGGGGAATGTGCAAAGTGCTGGTGATAAATTAATTATTACGCTTTGGCCACTCCCAATTACATTGGAAACATTACTAACTGCTAGAGGCACAGAGGGCAGGACAGCATACCATGAGCTAGGACGGCAATGCTTACAAAGTATTGGCATCCTCTTACCATCACTACAGCAGTCTGCTTGTTGGGATATTACCCTAATAAGTGACATGCTCAGGAAGGCATAGCACTATTCATATCTTGCTGCAACTAAATACATTTCACAATTAAATTAACATATTAATTTGCTAATTATGATGAGCAAAATACTCAGGAAAAATTACATTAAACCAGGAGAAAAAGTAAAAAAAAAAAATGAAAGTACAAGGGTTTGAAATATGGAAAAAAAAAATATTTTCATATTTCAGTGCCGCTGGAAGAAACATATGTCAAATTGCTCTGGGTGACACAATTTTATACACGAAGACCATTATAAGTGGTTTCAGAGCTAAACTATTTTACAGTACATGATACTGTAAAAATAATACACATTCATAAATCACAACTCTAACTACACGTACATACAATTAATTTTGCACTCATTTAAATCACACAAATAAATTACTAGAATTAAAGTTAAATATTTATTAATTGAACGCCACATAGTTCAACTAGAGACATCGCTTTTGTCATTGAGGTTCTCCTTCGTTTTGTTCATACTAATTAGCATGGGAATACCCAGTGTTTCTGTCATGGTCATCATTTTCTTTATTTTGTTGTGCTTCTTTTCTTTACCTTTAAAAAAAACCAAAAAAAAACAAAGGTTAAAATATAAATATGACATAATGCATCTTGGGAGACTTGTTTGTAAAGGCCATGTTTGAATCATATTTATAATTGCAGTGCGTTTGACACAGTCTAAATAAGCCCCAACTTCTATTCCACATGTGCCGAATCCATCCCTCCAGGTCATTTCATGTGGCCGTCAGCTGCAGCACCCCCCTAGTCTTTGCCCCCACCTTGCCTGAGCAGTCAGCAACTGGAAGGGAGGCAGAACTCCTCAGCCAGATCCTCCGTCACTCTGTACAGCCACGGACAGGCTCATCTCCATCCCCTCCTCTCCTGTCTCAGCAGTCAGTAGTAAAGAAGAGGATTGAACTCTTCCTACAGATCCTGTGTCTCTCTTTGCAGCTTAAGACAGGCCATCTCCACCCCCCACCCCCTTTCCTGTCCCAGCATTCAGCAGCAGAGAGGAGTACAGACCTTCTTTGCCAGATCCTGCATTTCTCCATGCAGCCATGGACAGGATCGTCTCTGTACCCCCTTTCCCATCTCAGCAGTCCACAGTAGAGAGGATGACAGAACTCCTACGTATGCTGTGCCTCTCTGTGCAGTTGCAGCATTCCCTCGTTTCTGCCTCCCCTGGTCTCAGCATTCAGCAGACTCCAGTCCTTCTCCAGACCCTACCCTTTCTGCTTCCAAGCTCTGCCCCAAGTTTATTCCCTGCAGCAGCAGTAAGGGGGGTGCACTGTAATGCAATGGAGAGTGGGGGCTCTTGACTTCTGATGGTGGGGGGCTCTTGATATCTGATGTAAGGGAGGGTGGGGAGCTCTGCACATCTAGTCTTACAGGTACAACTGGCCCTTTGAGGGCAACCATAATGCTGGTGCAGCTAGACATGCTGATGCGGTTAGACACCCCTGTTCTATTCTATTTTCTCTCACTACAGAAGCCTTGGCATTGGTGTAAGACATGAATTAGGGCAACACTTTGGCTAGCATACATATTGAACCACTTGATTTTCATCTAGGCTACAGGTACTCAGTGTGTAACAAATCTGGCCATTCATGGCAATGGCCAAGTTAGGTAAATGTAGACAAGCCAGGAGGCTACCAAGAGTCTACATTTGTTCAGATGTTTCTGGATGCCCTCTAACCATAAATAATTTATTCAGACAGTTCTGTATCTGCTTGGCAAGCTCTTGCCCTGGAAAAGCAGTCATTAGCCTACAAATAGACCAGTTAAAGACAGAGGGCCTAAAATGAGCTTGCCCTGTGATCATCTGCACGTACAAGAGGCTTTTTAAATACTTAAAACGAAACTTGACTCTCTCAATCAGCATGGACTATTTCTAATCCTTATGCTGCTAGCATTAGTAAAGTATATCATATTTACTTGTTTTAACCTTTTCTTTTTTTGTATTCCTTCATTAACTTCCTGGTTTCCGTGCCTAAGGAAATGATGTCATGCATCCCAGGAGTCTTCAGGAGGGGAGGGTTCTCATCTCAGCCAATGCCTGAGCTAAGGGCAGATGGATTCCAGGAAGTTACTGCTATATGAAACACCTGTCCTTACTCAAGATGACCACTGCCAGAAATGCCAGGAGGTGTTTTTCAAAATGTTTTCTTAGCAAAATAAAGCATGGAGACATGAATGGATGGAGGAGTTTGTTTTGAATATTAATAATGAATTGTATAGCATTTTTGGTTTGTGGTGCTCAGATGCAGTGCAGTTCCACTTTAAGTTGGAATCTAAGCATTTGAATCTGAGGTTTAAATAGTCTTAACTTACCCAATCTCCTTCACCTTCTGAATAACCCAGGGCAAGTTAGGTCTGGAGTAAAGAATCTTGCCTTCTTTTGTGATGAACCTGGAAGAAATACATAGTATTTGAGAACACTTCATAAGTTTTTATTAGCATTAAGATATAAACAGCAGATATGCATATAATCAGAAACTGGCTAGTTTTTGCTCATATCAATGTAAACATTTATTTCTACTGTGCAGAGAGATACAAAGCAGCATGTCCATATTGACAGGAGAGAGATCTGTGTTTACACACAGATCTCTCCCCTCTCAGCCCTGCCGACAATCACCAATTCCCGGCTAGGAATCGCCGGCTGGGAACCGGAGCTTGACATATCCAGCAGCCAATGACCTCCTTTATTGTATACTCTTTGTAAAATCAATGACAGTGCAGCAGGATGAAAGACTACCCCTAACATGTTTTATGCCAACCAGTGCTCTATGAGTAAGCGTTGGTTGGCGTGAAGCAAGCTAGAGTAGTCTTGTTCATCCTGCTGCATTGTAATTCATTTATGAAGAGTCTACAATCAAAGTTAATGTTGTTTACCGGTCATGCAGTCATCTGATTTTCTCCATGCCTCAAATTTACAGTGGAGAACTGGATTAGCAGCTGGGATTTTGGGCAGAGAGAGGTGGACGGACCCGGAGCAGGATTGTATAGTAAATATGGGAGCGCTGTGCAGAATATGAGCCCTGTTTACATTAGGTGAACAGAAGCTTGCTGGTGGGTGAAAGTGACCAGGACCGTTCATGAAGCGCAGTGCTACTCGCACTTGTGCAGCGGGTACCCGGATGTGAAGCCGCAAGCTGTCACAGCCGGGTGCCCAATCTGAAGATGCCGGCGCCTGGAACACAGGACGGCCGGTGAAACGGGCTACAGGGGACACACAATGGGACCAAGGGACAGGTAAATGGCTGTTTTTTAAAAGTCAGCAGCTATAGTTTTTGTAGCTGCTGACTTATTTTTGGACCGGGTGAGTGGAACTCCGCTTTAATGCATAAAATCCATTAAGTTAAAAACCCTTGAGGATTTAGAACTACTTTAATGCCTGAACTCAGCTGCTGCAACTAGAAAATGAGGCAGAACACTGCACATGCACGTAGATTGAACCTTGTAGCACCCATGCTACAACTGTGCGCCCACTATGGGGTGCGCACATGTAGCATGCAGCCAGTTCTGCAAACAGCAGGATGGAGGGGGATCAAGGGGCCACAGGTTTCTGTAGAAAAGACCCCTAATGTATATGTAAAGGAAACCAAGAGCAGCATTTTAAAATGAGGACCACTGGTAGGTTCCATTCAAGGAATCTGGAATTGCATACAGGAGAATTGTTCAAAGTTACTAAAGGCGAACATTCACTTTATTAGACTTTCAGTTTGATGACAGGTTTACACCATGCCCAGAGCTGAATTGCACAAGAAAGCGCTCTGCATTCCTGTGCGGTGTGAATTCAAGGCCATGAATTTTGAATGGGCTAAAGTCGCACTGCACTGTGCCACACTGGGGTATATTTACTAAAGCTTGGGAGTGCAAAATCAGGCTCACTTCTGCATAGAAACCAATCAGCTTCTAACCTCAGCTTGTTCAATTAAGGTTTGGCAATAAAACCTGGAAGCAGACTGGTTTCTATGCAGAAGTCAGCCTGATTTTGCACTCCCCAGATTTAATAAATAAGCCCCACTGTAACCAGATCACATGGTACAAAAGTACCATGCAATCTGGTGCGGGCAAACACAATGCATTTGTGACCGGCACTTGGGGTGTCATTAAATTTCTATTGACACCCGCTGCAGATTGCAAAAGCTGTATGTTTTGCATCTAGGTTTAATTGCAAAGGAAAGCACAGCACGTTCCTGCGTGATTCAGATGTGGGCATGTGTGGTGTAAAATACGTATAAATTCTAGGTCAGCCGGACAGTAATGGTTATTACCTGTACAGAAAGGTCAGTGCGGTAACGCACGTTTGATGTTACAGTTAGAGATGAGGGCTTCTCAAAAAAGGCAAAAGCAAAATTCACAAATATGGTGACATACAGGATCCTTAAAAAGTTAGCAATAATAGATAATAAAATAAATACAACTTTACAGCGGAGATGTGTTATTCATTGGAGGGATTAGATAAAAGTCAAATGTCCCCAGACATCCCAGGATGTAGAAAACACCTCCAGAGGCTTTGCTTCTGGTATTTCAAATTAAAATCCAAGGACAGGCAGAAGAGGCAGTTCTACCTTCAACCATGGACTGCACTACAGGGTTTTCAACTCCAGTTACTGGAAATATCCCACTTTTTATCGACTAAAATAAGAGTTAAAAGGCAAACGTTACCTGTGTCTTTTGACAGATATACCCAGTAAATATTTTACCATTGCAGTACCTCTAGCATCTCCCCTGCAACCTTCATACAGTCTATAGCCCCTTTAGAGTCTCCCTGCCTGCCACCCACAGATTATAGCCCCTCTAGTTTCTCCCTTCGTGCCACCTACACCCTCTATATACTCTCTAGCATCTCCCTCCATGCCCCATACACCCTCTATATTCTCTCTAGTATCTCCCTGCCAACCCACCACCTTCAGGGAAGTTTGCCTGTCATTCTAGAACCGTGGCCACTCTGCACCTCCTTCCCACCACCACCTACAGGAGGTCACACAGAGGATGGCTCTCTGATCCAGTTTGCCGTTGTGTTTTGCACTGCAGACCCTATGCAAATCCAGGTCTGCCAGGATTGCCTCCATGTAACAGGATTTGAGAATGGTGACTCGCTCATGATAGCAAATAATGCATTGTGGGAAGGCAGGGGGTATAGCCATGTGTTTTTATACCTGGAAGTACTGGGATTTTCACTGGTGTGGATATGGGAGGTGGACAGGAACTAGGAAGGTAATTAATCACTTCCCGTGCGGCCCATGTATATAAACGGCCAGACGGGAGCAGTGCAGGGGTGGGTGGCCGACTATAATCGTCCTCCCCGCTCCCTACTTGTGTGCACCCAGCACCGCGATTGTTGTACAGGACGTCTGTGTGACGATCACGTGATCACTGATTGGCCAATCAGTGATCACATGAAGAGTAGTAAGCAAGATGTCGTTTCTGACATCATTGCTTAATACGTGTGAAATCTGTGAATGATCACAGAGGTGACATGGTACAAGGCTATTCACAACAGCCTTGTACCATGTGACAAGCTGTGACCAATCACAGCTCACACAGTATTTCTCAATGGCTGCAAGAATGCAGCCAAAGAAGAGTAGAAATTATTGCTTTTACAGCCTTTATGGGTGTAAAAGCAATCAGTGTAAAAAAAAAAATCTTCACCACTCCCCACAAGTAGTGACACTGTACTACTTGTGGGGGGTGATGAAGATTTTTTTTTTTTTTTACTGCTAGAGTGACAGTATGTTGACAAAAAAAACATAAATAATAATATAAAGAAATAAAATAAAAATGTAAAAAGAGTTTTTGAAAAGTTATAATAATTTTTGGTTATAAACTAATTTGGGTTATTTTTTTTTTACTAAAAAGATAACTGAATAAATTTTGGCCAAGATTTATGAAGAAAGATTATTTATTTTTTCAAAATATTTGGGACTTTTTCATTTATATAGCAAAAAAAATAAAAATCCCAGTGGTGAATAAATACCACCAAAATAAAGTTTTATCCATCTCAAAAAATGCTAAAAAAATTCATATGGGTACAGTGTTGCATGACCGTGTAATTGTCATTCAAAGTGTGATAGTGCTGAAAGATGAAAATTGGCCTGGACAGGAAGGGGGTAAAAGTGTCCAGACTTGAAGTGGTTAAAAGACATTTACCTGGGCGTGTTTTATTGCCTCTCTTTTATACTGTTTAAAAATAATAAAAACCATTGAAATAGAAAAGGCATTTACCAGAATTTTTTTACTATTTAACTATCTTAAACTAGGAAAAAGTGTTATTCCTGCCAAAACCTTTTTTCCAAAGAAGGTGGGATGCAGTTAGGCTCTCTGTCTGTGCTCACTGCAGGGGAGATTCCTCCTCCCTACATGTTCAAAGGAACAGGAAGTGAACGGAATCTCTCTAGGTACGCATCAGCAAATAAAACCACTTTATTCATAGAAGGGGAAGTGTTAGAACCTCTGTGATTTTTTTTTCTTGCCTTTCATATAGTGTAAACGTTAGCTGGGTATACACAGTCTTTCTTCAAGCAACCAGTTGATTGAATGGGAAGAAAAAAAACAAAAGAAAAACCAAAAAACAACTTCCCAAATCCCAGCATGCACACAAGTGAGGGATACACACGTACTGAGATATGGGCAGTTCCTGCTGGACAGGAGGAATTTCAATACGCATATACCCTGCTTTACTCTCCTCATTTCCTATGTGGGTTAAGTGAAATTTCCTTGATAAATGTCAATAGAAACTCAACAGATGTCCTAACACTTCCACTTGCAAAAACAATAGAAAAAATGATTTTGTTTGAAGATTCACCTAAAATCCATCTCATTTATTACTGTGCCGGAACCCACAGCCCACAGAGGATGCCAGTGAATAATGGAGATGTGGACATGGAAGGATTGTGTACCATGTATTGCCTATAGCCAACACACAGCAAGTATTTATACAGCAATAAATAAAAAATAAAAGCTTACTTACTACTGGCACAGATCAGAATAATCCCAGCAATAGAGCTGCAGAGAATACAGATCAACACGATGGTCTATGGAGCGATTCTGCGAACAGAAAGAACACAGCCAGGTCATAAAATAAAGACTAACAAAGCATTCCCATTCCACCAATACAAAAGCAGTTACTCATACGCATTCTTATAACCACTCAATGCCGTCATCTTTCTCATCATCTTAAAATATGTAGGGATGGTTACCTGCAAAAGACACCTGGCAATTAGACCCCTGATGTCTCCCCTGCCCTTCACTGAAGCCAATGAAGCGCAGATCGCGCAGTGCGAGTCTGAGGTTCAAAGGTGGAAAACTGGAACCTGGGAAACATAGTGGGAGGTGGTAGGGGAATTGGATGGTGCATTAACGGGGGCCCATGAAAGTGATCCATCAGCTGTACATCCACCAGATCGCTTCTACCTGACAGCTGAAAATCGGCTTGTTAAAGATGCATGCTACAGCACCTGGGAAACTGTGTAAAACCCTCTGCTGCTGCAGACATATGCCATACATCAGGGGAAGCAATAGGATTCAATAAAGTCCTAAAAGGCTACGTTCACCTTTCTGACCAGATTTCATATTAAATCTATATTTAAGGTGTAACATAACATATGGTCACCTTCTCCAACCCCCCCATCCTGAAACTGCACCCCACATCACCGGAACCACAGAGTGCTTCTACATGCACAAAAAAAAACAAAAGATACAAATATCCAGGGATTGTGTTTCCAAGTGCAATTAACACAATACTATGCACCTCACATTTTGGGGGCCTGACCCCCTTTTCCAAGTCTTGAAAAAAGACATGAAACAAGGGGGCCAACACTGTCCCAGAAACAGGCCTCAGCGATTCAACCGTGGCCTCCACCCTCTCTTCCGCTAGCAGTGCCAGCTTTGTTCATAGCTGTGGCACATGCAGGGTCCCCGGCACCTTGAGCAAGCAGGCGCTGAGGACTGAACTGGTGTTCTGGTCCTCCCTCTGCCCCACTGGTGTCACACTTTGGATAGGACACTTCATGTGCCAGCATGGGTACCCCCAGACAAGTGTGGATGCATAAGGAGGCACAAGGCACGAGAGTTCCTCACAGAGATCTGCGATTTTGATATTGTATTATGTAATATGGTTCATTATTAAAGGATTCATTGCACTAGGGCACATGTGTGCTTTGTCTATTTTTTGTTTATGCTTCTACCTGAGGCTGTTTGAGTTTGATTTAGGTGCAGCTGTGTATGGCTCTGCTCACACAGCCATGTGACCAATTCACAGGGATCAGTGATTGGAAAGACTACAAGTCCCATCTGCCACAAGAGCAGAGGAACTCACAGATCTAATTAGAGCGCTGTGTGGTGGTGTCACTATACTTGTAATCCATTGATATTTTCCTCCACTTCCAAAACAGTTTGTGCATACCTCCAGAGAGACTGGGGGCTGGGCTGGGGACGATGCAGGAGCCTATGCACTGCACCAGCAATAAACTGATTGTAACTGCCATGCTCTGCAGGCTTCAATGCACTTTATTCTGACTCAGATTGTTGTGATAGCAATTTATCCCTTGCGAGACCTCTCTGCCTAGCCTGTATAAACGGATATCATCACTGTGGACAATCCTTATCAGATAGCTGAACTAACTTATCAAAGAGGGGGATAAGATAGCCAGTTCAACATGACAGTCAGCCAACAACCATCCATGTTCACTGCTGTAAAAGCCAGTTACTTGATTGGATTGCGATCTAGAGAACTGGAGGCCAAGTCAACACCTCAAACTCCCTGTACCCCTCCAACCATTTTTGCAGTGTGGCGGGGAGCAGTCTCCTGCTGAAAGAGGCCACTGCCATCCAGGAACAGCGTTTCCATGAAGGGTTGGACTCCATCAGCAGCAATGCTTACGTAGGTGGTCTGTAGAAAGTAACTTCCACATGAATGGCAGGAGCCAAGGCTTCCCAGCAGAACATTGCCCAAAGCACCACCCTGCCCCCACCGACTTACCTTCTTCTTATACTGCATCCCACAGCCATCTCCTCCCCAGGTAAGTGAGACACACCCAACCATCCACATGATGTAAGAAAACTAACGTGATTCTTCAGACCCGCCACCTTTTTCCATTACTCCGTGCTCCAATTCTGATGCTCATGTGATCATTGTAGGGGCTTTTGTCTGTGGAGCTGGGTCAGCATGAGCACCGACTAGTCTGCAGATATACAACCCCCATAGACAACAAACTGTGATGCCTATTTTTTCTGCTTTCAAAACTTCAACTTCAGAGACAACATGTTCACTTGCCGCCTAATATATCTCAGCCACTTTCAGATGTCATTGTAAGCAGATAATCAATGTTGTTCCCTTCACCTGTCAATGGTCATAATGTTCTGGCTGATCAGTGTCCTGTATACAGATCCCAGTATACAGGATTATATTATATACAGATCCCAATATTATTGTATAGAATATAAAACCCTGTCTGATATTCTGCAAATAGAGACGTCATGCCGGGTGTAGCTGATCTCTCCGGGATAATGGCCTCCAATCGCATCCCCCCTCCGATCGCACAACCCCCTCCTATCGCATCCCCCCACGCGATTGCATTCTGCCCTCCAATTGCACATCCCTTCCTACAATCTCATCCTGCCCTCCGATCGCATCCTGCCCTCCAATCATGCATCCCCTTCCGATCGCATCCCCCCCTGCGATTGCATCCTGTCCTCCAATTGCGCATTCCGCCCTCCGATCCCATCCCTTCCTACAATCACATCCCGCCCTCTGATCGCACCCTGCCCTCAGATCGCACACCCGCCTTCTGATCGCATCCCGCCCTCTGATCACACACCTCCCTCCGATCGCACACCTCCCTCTGATCGCATCCCCCCCTCCGATCGCACACCCCCCTCCAATCGCATCTCCCTCCGATCGCCTCCCGCCGTCCGATCGCACACCCCCCTCCGATCGCATCCCGCCCTCCGATCGCACCCTGCCCTCAGATCGCACACCTGCCTTCCAATCACATCTCACCCTCCAATCGCACACCCCACCTCCGATCACATCCACCCCCCTCCGATCGCATCCCTGTCACCCATCACACCCCCACCTTCCAATTGCATCCCCACCCTCCGATCGCATCCTCCCCGATCGCATCCAGCCCTCTGACTGCACACCCCCCCCACACCTCCGATCGCATCCCGCCCTCCGATTGCACCCCCCCTCCGATCGCATCCCCCACCCTCCAATTACACCCCCCTCCGATTGTATCCTCCTCCCCCATTGCACCCCTGCCTTCTGATCGCATCCCCCCCCTCCGATCGCATCCCCCGTCCAACCACAGGGCCGCTCTCACCATTACTGTCCAGGGCCCTCCATGCACCAAGACCCCCCCTCCAGAGGAAGAGGGTCCGGTGTAGCGGCAAGATCTGTCTCCCATGAAGATCTGTCCCCCTTGAAGCAACTGCGCATGTCCCTATTTCAGGCACGATCATTCCATTACAGAACTACTGCATCTGACCATGTACCTTTGTTGAAGTAACCCCTTCATGCCAATCTGTTGGAACATCACAGAGGTACTCAGAAAAGATCGGCGTGTCTGCTGGGCAAAGCAGGACACAGACAGGATTGGAAGGATGAGTCATTGAACCCTTAGATGCTGAGTGATCTGCACAGTATACAGGCTGATTCATTTATTGTGTACATGATAAATCCTCTGCAGCACACGGACACAATATTTAACCCTTTACACGCTACGCCATTCGCATGGGTACACGCCAATGTAGGATGTCAGTGCGGTTGCAGTTCTGTCACTGGAGGGTGTTACTTTGGTAGGGGTGCTGTTTACGGCAGAAGGGGCTGTAGTGCGAGGGGTCACGATGTATCTGTGGCTGTTGAGGTGGTACTTGTGGGGTGGAAGTCTGTCAATATTTGTTCGGGGTAGTTTTGGTGTGGAGGTCTGTGGGTGGTAGGCGGTGTGACAGCAATTTCTGTATCCCTTGAACATCTGTAGTGGTAGGGAGTGGGTGCTCATCACTAGGGGGACCAGGCGTAGTTAGTTGAGGGGTGACAGCTGGCCCAGTGATATTTCAGTGGATACAATTTCACATTCTGCATTATGAATCAAAGTGATACATCATTTCATGGCCTCCATGATTATCAGAGGATAAATCGAATGGATACCTAATTCCATTAACCACTTGCCTACCGGACACTTATACCCCCTTCCTTACCAGGCCAATTTTCAGCTTTCAGCGCTGTCGCACTTTGAATGACAATTGCGTGGTCATGCAGCATTGTACCCATGTGAAATTTTTATCATTTTTTTTCTCACAAATAGAGCTTTTTTTTGGTGGTATGTACTCCCCGCTGGGTGTTTTACTTTTTGCGCTATAAACAAAAAAAGAACAAAAAATGTGAAAAAAAAAAGTTTCTTTGTTTCTATTATAAAATTTGGCAAACAGGTAATTTTTCTCCTTCACTGATGTGCGTTGATGAGGCAGCACTGATGGGTACAGATAGGCGGCACTGATGGGCACTGATAGGCAGCACTAATAGGCAGCACTGAAGGGCACTGATAGGCAGCACTGAAGGGCACTAATAGGTGGCACTGATAGGCAGCACTAATGAGGTGGCACGGATAGGTGGCACTGATGATGGGTACTGATAGTCAGCACTGACTGCTGGGCTCCACTGATGGGCACTGGTGGGTGGCACTGATGGGCACAGGTGGGTGGCACTGATGGGCACAGGTGAGTGACACAGGTGGGTAGACAGTACTCCATTTTATAATCTGAAGATCTGCCAATCAGACCGCTGGGCGGGACAACCACTGCCATACTAGCGTAGTCAGAACGGTAACTAGGCAACCCTAGCGTCGGACTCGCAGTGAACACAAGCCTGTTTTCCACAGACCCTATAGATCACAGAGCAGTACTTCTTAATGTCACTATATAGTATATATCCCTTAATGGCTCCCTACATCATTATTGGACAGTATAAATTGGACAGCCTCAAAAAACCTTTAATAATCTAAATAATTATAAATTTGATCGGGGAAGCTCTGAAACTGTGGCAGGACAGGAATGTTGATGGCGCATAGCTCTGAGGAAGTCTCGGCCTTCCTGTTGGGTTCACGAAGTTCAGAATTGATTGCACCTCCTCCCAGTTGGGTGTGGTCTGGTGGGATAACTGGGGTGTTGTGCATGGCCTGATAGGTGGAATGTGGGTGGGGTGTCCTCCTTCAGGGGGTGACCACAGTACCCTGAGGGTTGTCATTCCCCCTGTTGCTGCCATGGGCTCTATTCAGATGTTTTGGAATTGTAATTCTAAAAAAAACCTAATTTTTTATTTAACATCCAATTGTTTATTGTAACACACTATTGTGAGCATTTTTCTATGTCAGTAAAACTGAGGACTGGTAGGATGAGGAGGGCGACAAAGACAGTTCTCTGTGAACAAACTTCACTACAATTAAATCGCTTTAGACCTTTCAGACTGAAGGCATCTATGTGGAAGAGAGCTCTGCATTGATTAAAGAAGGGAAATGTGTCGGGACATTACAGGTGATCATTGCTGACCACTGCATCACCCACCATAAGATAACAACAACAACCATTTCAAGTCTGTTCTCTGTTTTGTGAATGAAAAGGGTTGTTCTTATGTAGATCTTAGTAAACAAGTCTGGAGAGGAAGATGGAAGGTTCTAGGATGAGGCTTATTACAATCAGGCATCTAACAGTAAAAATACGATGACTAGCATGGAGTAGGTTAGCGTAGTGTAGTTTAGTGTAGGTCCTGCCCTGAAAGAGTCTACCTTGTCGTGGTGGGCAGGCTTGTCATCTTTTGGTTAAAAATGTCAAAACTGGAGAAAGAATGTATTGTCTCCGGGCAGTTTCATTTTTGACCATGGGATTCAGCTAAAAGACTCCTAAGATTTCATATAGGCAGACCAGAAAAAAGTGTGACCAGGGGTCTGACGAAGGGCGGCAAAAACAGCAAATCCCCAAAATTAAGCAAGTGCAGCACCACCCATAAATGAACATAATTAACAATGTGTCTCATTTATAAAATCATACAATAAAGTTCTGTGACTATTTGTAAAACTGTAATGTAACAATGTGAATAAATGCAATAAAGAAAAAAATATAGAAAAAAATAATTAAAAATGAAAATAATAATTAAAAAATATATTATTAATATATATTTTAAAGTTTTTTTTATCATTTTAATCTTAATTTATTTTTTTCCTTTATTGCATGTATTTATATTGTCATGTTACATTGTTACGAATAGTCATAGAACCTAAGGCCTTGTTCATGCCATTTTTTTCTGTATACCTTTCTGAGTTTTTCTGCATACGTTCTGCAAGGGTACAAAGAAAACAATAGTTCTCAATGTGCCCTATTCCCTGTAAAAAACTCACTGATATGCGTATGAAAACAGATGTAAACTTGTGCTCTGCGAGTGAAATCTTTTCCATCAGTTTTTCTGCACGTATAGTGTGAACGAGGCCTAACTTGTATGATTTTATTAATGAGACACATTGTTAATTATGCTGATTTATGGGTAGCACTGATTTTAGCTTTAATAACTGTTGATCCTTCAGTTGAGAGGAGATACACGTTTTTTGGTGTAAGCAGCTTCCTTAATTAGGATACCTATACCACATAATAGGCACGGGATACCTATTGCTCGCCTGCCCGGCAGTGTCATTCAGTCACAGAATTCTGTGAATGGGAAACTACACTCTCGGCTTGTAGTCCTCAGTGAACTACCACAGCACTGTTGAGCACTGTGATAGTTCATTGTCTCTTCCCGTCAGTGTGTATCTGCTTGCCCGTACGGAGTAAAAGCACACATACACTGACAAGTCTGCAGAAGTCCTGCATAGCACCCGCGATCTGCTGATTGCAGGAGCAATGCTTTCTAATAAATGCACATTTTCTTACCTGCAAAAAGATGTGCATGTATTATTTATTTTTTTATTTTTTTAAAGGTGAACTTATTCTTTAAAACCAGCTATAAAATGGGATAGTTGCCATTTTTGTAAACGTAAGAAACAGGCACAACAATGTGTCACATAGAGGCATGGTGAGGGGTGCAGCAATGAGGCCACAGTGTACAAACTGTGGACACCCTGTCCTCAGTCCATACTGAGCTCCTGAGCCGCACAGTGCCATTGGTTGGTAAGATGCTGTTAGGTGTGCAGTAGGCAGTGCCTTAGCAAATAATTACGCATCCCTCGCCCCATTCAGCTGATGATTGGAATGTTCCCCAGCCTACAATTGAATGTAAACAAAGGGTTGGGGTGCTGGGGATGCTGACTGATGTCATTGTTCAAAAAGTGCCATAGCCATGTTTGGTTTATTACATCAGCCAGCATTCTTAGTCCCTTCATTTACAATCAGCTGTCACCTGGAGAATCTCCTGGTTGTCAGCTGAATGGAGCCAGAGATGCATCCTTGGTTGCTAGGATAGCAGCAGCCTCCAGCATTCTAGCAACCAGCAAGCCCTAAGGAGGAAGCGTAACATCCACAACAGCTTTGCAGCACAACCATGGTCTGGCCTGTCTCTGTACACCAAATTGGAGGTGGTTTTAATTACCTCCTGTTACGTTATCTACAAACTGTCAGTAATTCTTACATTTGAAAATTCCCAAAATAGGAACTACCCAAGTCTGTTGCATGTTTTGGAACTTTACGAGCAAAGCTTTCCTTAATTATGTGCAGATGATTTAAAGGCAATCTGGATCTCCCCAATGTGCCTAACATTGATGTCAGTGGGAAAATAATTCCTCATACATTGATGTCAGTTAAAATATAATGCCTGCTTGTACATGTGACTTACATCGATGTCACTGGGAATATAATGCTCTCAAGTTGCTGTAGATGGGAAAATAATTCCTGTTTCACTGGTGTCAGTGTGTTGCTACATAAGTGTACAGACGGTGGGAAGGGGTTTATTTGGTGTGGATGGGAAACCTCACATTGGAAGGAAGACCACATGAAATCACCACACACTGACAGCACAGCAATGAAGAACTCCCTTTAACACGTGTGTGCGTGTGCGTGCGTGCGTGTATATAACAAGTTTACTGCTACTTTAAATTAGTAAAGATTGTAAAATAATGCCCTTTATACTGGTGTCAATGGGAAAACTATTCCCCACCAACATACCAGTGACAGTGTGCAAAAAAAAAAAAAAATAATTACATTGGTGTCAGTGGGAAAATAATTCCCCTTATGTGAGCATCCCTTTGGTAATATTTTTCACATACGTGGATGTCAGTGGAAAAATTACCAGTAAGGCTACGTTCACACTAGCGTTGTGTGCAGGCGGAAGAGAGGCGTTTGGGAAGCGTTTTTACCGCTTCCCAAACGCCTCGGACAATTCTGCACATTGCAGCACATGGTGCTGTTCTAACAGGATCGTTAGCATCGAGGCAAAACGGACGCCTCTGGTCGAGTCAGGAGGCGTTGAAGCCTCCTATTCTAGTCTATGTTGCCGCTCCGCAAACGCCTGATTGGCGTTTGCGGTGCGGTTGCGGGGCGTTTGCGGAGCGGTCACACTATTCAAACTTCATTATAGGCGTTTGTGGGGCATTTTTAATGCTCGGCAAACGCCTAGCAACCGCCGCTAAACCGCGCATGAGGCATTTGCCGAGCGTTAAAAAACGCTCCGCAAACGCCGGACCAACGCTTGCCAAACGCTATATGGGCGTTTGGCAAGCGTTAGTAAAACAGTCAAGTGTGAATGAGCCCTAAAATTGGAGTCAAAAATAATTTCCATTACACTGGTGTCATTAGGAAAATGATTTCTCTTTTCTTTTGTTAGTTCATCCTGGGACAAATCGGTTCAATCTCGGGACAAACTGATGCACCTGTCACCAAACACCAGGTTTTCTCTGGCCTGGTGGATCATCATTCAAGCTTTGGAGTTGGGAAAATCCTTCCTATTGATCTCTTAAAAGATCCTCACAATGGAAGCAAGTCATGGGTTAGATTCCCTATGAAATTGTTATTGCGATCTGTGTTTCCCCTGGGGAGATTCACCTTCTATGTCCTGGTAACAGTAAGTGACATATAATGAGGGATTTTGGTTGCAGGGATGGGACTGTGTTAGTGTTGGGGGGTAGTGAGGAGGCAGGGGTGTATTTGCCATGAGGCAAACAAGGCGTTTGTCTAGGGTGGCAGTTTACAGGGGGGCGGCACGCCCCCCAGGCAGAAGGGACACTGTGTGTCAGCAACAGTGCTGCCATGGGTGAGTGTACAGCCAAGCCGACACACAAGGAGGGTCACCCGGGCTAAGGGACCGGCTGCAGAGGAGAGCAGAGTGGTGGGCGGATCCCTGGTGTGCGCTCGGAGTGCGTGAGGGCGGGGCCCACTGTCAGTGTGCGCTGGGACGTGCAGGATGGCCAGAAGGTGCCAGCGGAGGAGGAAAAAGAAAAGAACGAGGTCAGGGTGTAGGAGCCCCCCGCTCTTTTGCAGCCGCCGCCGGAGATCCTGAGGGAGATGGGACACAAGCGTCCCTCCTGGAGTGATCCTGACACTGTCTGGAGGAGCCCCTGCTGGACAGGTAAGAGCTTGGAGGACTGATGCTTCCCCACTCCTGTCCCCCCGACACACAGCCCCCCACCTGTCCCACTTCCCTCCCCCGTACCATTGCCCCCTCTCCGTCACACTGCCCCCTATCGCGCTGCCCCCTCCTGTCACCCTTTCCCACACCTGTTCCACTTCCCCCCTCCTGTCCCCCCACATTGTCCCACTACCCCCCATCTGTACCCACTGCCCCTCACCTGTCCCTCTGTGCTCCTCCTGTCCCACTGCCCCTCACCTCTCCCTCTGTGCTCCTCCTGTCCCATGCCCCCTGTCACGCTGCCCCCCACCTGTCCCTCTGCGCTCCTCCTGTCCCACTGCCCCTCACCTGTCCCTCTGTGCTCCTCCTGTCCCATGCCCCCTGTCACGCTGTCCCCCACCTGTCCCTCTGGCTCCTCCTGTCCCACTGCCCCTCACCTGTCCCTCTGCGCTCCTCCTGTCCCATGCCCCTGTCATGCTGCCCCTCACCTGGCCCTCTGCGCTCCTCCTGTCCCACTGCCACTCACCTGTCCCTCTGTGTTCCTCCTGTCCCACTGCCACTCACCTGTCCCTCTGCGCTCTTCCTGTCCCGCTGCCCCGATCCTGTCCCATGCCCTCTGTCACGCTGCCCCCCACCTGTCCCTCTGCGCTCCTCCTTTCCCACTGCCCCTTACCTGTCCCTCTGCGCTCCTCCTGTCCCGCTGCCCCGATCCTGTCCCATGCCCCCGTCATGCTGCCCCCCACCTGTCCCTCTGTGCTCCTCCTCCTGTCCCACTGCACTCCTCCTGTCCCTCTGCCCCCACTTGTCTCCCCACCCATCACGCTGCCCCCCATCATGCTGCCCTCCCCCTGTCATGATGCCTCCCTCTTGCCCTGCTACCCTCCTACCTGTCTCGATGGCCTACTCCTGTCCTGATCTCCCCCTTCCTGCTGCCCCCCTCCTCTCCTGCTGCCTCCTTCCTGTCCTGCTGCCCCCCATCACGCTGACCCCCTCCTGTCCCACGACCTCCCCCTGCCATGTCACACTGCCCTGCATCATGCTCCTGTATTGAAGAGGTGGATCTTAAACAGCAAGGGGAGAGATAAATGTAGATGGGGGGTGGTCGATTTTAGTCTTGCCTAGGGCATCAAAAAAGTAAAATACACTACTGTGCGGAGGGTCGATGCTGGGACTGCAGGGATGGGTCAGTATGTGGGGACTGCAGGGATGGGTCAGTGTGTGGGGACTGCAGGGATGGGTCAGTGTGTGGGGACTGCAGGGATGGGTCAGTGTGTGGGGATCGCAGGGATGGGTCAGTGTGTGGGGACTGCAGGGATGGGTCAGTGTGTGGGGATTGCAGGGATGGGTCAGTTTGTGGGGATCGCAGGGATGGGTCAGTATGTGGGGATCGCAGTGATGGGTCAGTATGTGGGGATCGCAGTGATGGGTCAGTATGTGGGGATTGCAGGGATGGGTCAGTATGTGGGGATTGCAGGGATGGGTCAGTATGTGGGGACTGCAGTGATGGGTCGGTATGTGGGGATTGCAGGGATGGGTCAGTATGTGGGGATTGCAGGGATGGGTCAGTATGTGGGGACTGCAGTGATGGGTCAGTATGTGGGGATTGCAGGGATGGGTCGGTATGTGGGGATTGCAGGGATGGGTCGGTATGTGGGGATTGCAGGGATGGGTCGGTATGTGGGGACTGCAGGGATGGGTCAGTATGTGGGGATTGCAGGGATGGGTCAGTATGTGGGGACTGCAGGGATGGGTCAGTATGTGGGGATTGCAGGGATGGGTCAGTATGTGGGGAGTGCAGGGATGGGTCAGTATGTGGGGATTGCAGGGATGGGTCAGTATGTGGGGACTGCAGGGATGGGTCAGTATAAAGGGACTGCAGGGATGGGTCAGTATGTGGGGACTGCAGGGATGGGTCAGTATGTGGGGATTGCAGGGATGGGTCAGTATGTGGTGAATGGGAGGATAGGTCAGTATGTGGGGATTGCAGGGATGGGTCGGTATGTGGGGATTGCAGGGATGGGTCAGTATGTGGTGAATGGGAGGATAGGTCAGTATGTGGGGATTGCAGGGATGGGTGGGTATGTGGGGATTGCAGGGATGGGTCGGTATGTGGTGGATGGGAGGATGGGTCAGTGTTGTCTGTGATGGATACTACCAGCACTGATCTCCTGCCACTTCCAGCTCATACATGGGTATGGGGAGCCCTCTCTGTATATGGGCGACACACCATTCCTTCCCCCAGTGAGGACCCCTTTGCTCCCATCCTCACCCACCTACCTGTCTTCTGGATGAAGTACTGACAGCGCCTACTGCTCACTGCACCCATCATCTGATACTTCATGTCCGTCCCCTCGCCCTTCACTTGCCGACATCGTTCCACCACCTTTACGCATTTGGCGTCCATGTTGGCGGCTCACGGCTCTTCCACTATGAGGCTGACGGTACTTCACGTCCAATCAGATTGCCAGCATGGGGGAGGGGCTCTGAAAGACATAAACAGTGAGTTGTATGACGATTTGCCATGGTTAGCGCCCACCCAAGCAATCATGTGACCATCATGGTGTGGGGGGAAAGTCAGATATGATTGAACAGCGATCTCCACCAATCTGATCTGACAATGTGTGCTGTGCTCATACAATCCTCCACAATTTGACCTTTCTATTACATCCGGGAACACCTAGTAATGGCGGCTGTATTGTAGGCAGGTTCCTTTAATGGGACCTGGGGGGTCAGAGGTCACTGGCAATCTGCACAGGCCGGCTCCCTGCTTTGAATCTGCAGCATAGAGGTGACCCTTCTGATAAAAAACACAGACTGCCCGGACCCTCAGCCATTTGTTATCTGATTGACCGACATGAAGCCGCCCCTACCCCTTACATGGACTGTTCCGATTGGAGAGCCTTTTTACATGGACTCATCCCATCGGAGTGCCCCCTTACATGCACTGATCCTATCGGAGTGTCCCTTTACATGTACTGTTCCAATTGGAGTGCCCCTTTACATGCACTGATCCCATCGGAGTGTCCCCTTACATGGACTGATCCTATCGGAGTGCCCCTTTACATGGACTGTTCCCATCGGAGTGCCCCCTTACATGGACTGTTCCCATCGGAGTGCCCCCTTACATGGACTGTTCTCATCGGATTGCCCCCTTACATGGACTGATCCCATCGGAGTGCCCCCTTACATGCACTGATCCCATCGGAGTGCCCCCTTACATTGACTGTTCCCATCGGAGTGCCCCCTTTACATTGACTGTTCCCATCGGAGTGCCCCCTTACATGCACTGATCCCATCGGAGTGCCCCCTTACATGCACTGATCCCATCGGAGTGCCCCCTTACATGGACTGTTCCCATCGGAGTGCCCGCTTACATGGACTGTTCCCATCGGTTTGCTCCTCTGCATGGATGTTCCCATTGGAGTGCCCCCTTACATGCACTGATCCCATCGGAGTGCCCCCTTACATGGACTGTTCCCATCGGAGTGCCCCCTTACATGGACTGTTCCCATCGGTTTGTTCCTCTGCATGGACTGTTCTCATCAGAGTGCCCCCTTACATGAACTGTTCCCATCGGAGTGCCCCCTTAAATGGACTGTTCCCATCGGAGTGCCCCCTTAAATGCACTGATCCCATCGGAGTGTCCCCTTAATTGGACTGATCCCATCGGAGTGCCCCTTTACATGGACTGTTCCAATCGGAGTGCCCCCTTACATGCACTGATCCCATCGGAGTGCCCCCTTACATGCACTGATCCCATTGGAGTGCCCCCTTACATGGACTGTTCCCATCGGAGTGCCCCCTTACATGGACTGTTCCCATCGGAGTGCCCCCTTACATGGACTGTTCCCATCGGAGTGCCCCCTTACATGGACTGTTCCCATCGGAGTGCCCCCTTACATGGACTGTTCCCATCGGAGTGCCCCCTTAAATGCACTGATACCATCGGAGTGCCCTTTTACATGGACTGATCCCGTCGGAATGCCCCTTACATGCACTGATCCCATCAGAGTGCCCCCTTACATGCAGTGTTCCCATCGGAGTGCCCCCTTACATGCATTGTTCCCATCGGTTTTCTCCTCTGCATGGACTGATCTAATCGGAGTGCCCCCTTACATGGACTTTTCCCATCGGAGTGCCCCCTTTACATAGACTGTTCTCATCGGAGTGCCCCCTTAAATGCACTGTTCACATCGGAGTGCCCATTTACATGCACTGATCCCATCGGAGTGCCCATTTACATGGACTGTTCCCATCGGAGTGCCCCTTTACATGGACTGATCCCATCGGAGTGCCCCTTTACAGGCACTGATCCCATCAGAGTGCCCCCTTACATGCACTGATCCCATCGGAGTGCCCCCGTACATGGACTGTTCCCATCGGAGTGCCCCCTTACATGCACTGATCCCATCTGAGTGCCCCCTTACATGCACTGATCCCATCGGAGTGCCCCCTTACATGCACTGATCCCATCGGAGTGACCCTTTACATGCACTGATCCCATCGGAGTGTCCCCTTACATGGACTGATCCTATCGGAGTGCCCCTTTACATGGACTGTTCCCATCGGAGTGCCCCCTTACATGCATTGATCCCATCGGAGTGCCCCCTTACATGGACTGATCCCATCGGAGTGCCCCTTTACATGTAGTGTTCCCATCGGAGTGCCCCCTTACATGCACTGATCCCATCGGAGTGCCCCCTTTACATGGACTGTACCAATCGGAGTGCCCCTTTACATGGACTGTTCCCATCGGAGTGCCCCCTTACATGCACTGTTCCCATCGGAGTGCCCCCTTACATGGACTGTTCCCATCGGAGTGCCCCCTTACATGGACTGTTCCCATCGGAGTGCCCCCTTACATGCACTGATCCCATCGGAGTGCCCCCTTACATGGACTGTTCCCATCGGAGTTCCCCCTTACATGCATTGTTCCCATCGGTTTGCTCCTCTGCATGGACTGATCTCATCGGAGTGCCCCCTTACATGGACTTTTCCCATCGGAGTGCCCCCTTTACATGGACTGTTCCCATCGGAGTGCCCCCTTAAATGCACTGATACCATCGGAGTGCCCCCTTACATGCACTGATACCATCGGAGTGCCCCCTTACATGCACTGATCCCATCGGAGTGCCCCCTTACATGCACTGATCCCATCAGAGTGCCCCCTTACATGCACTGATCCCATCAGAGTGCCCCCTTACATGCACTGATCCCATCGGAGTGCCCCCTTACATGCACTGATCCCATTGGAGTGCCCCCGTACATGGACTTTTCCCATCGGAGTGCCCCCTTACATGCACTGATCCCATTGGAGTTCCCCTTTACATGGACTGTTCTCATCGGATTGCACCCTTACATGGACTGTTCCCATCGGAGTACCCATTTACATGGACTGTTCCCATCGGAGTGCCCCCTTACATGGACTGTTCTCATCGGATTGCCCCCTTACATGCACTGATCCCATCGGAGTGTCCCCTTACATGGACTGATCCTATCGGAGTGCCCCTTTACATGGACTGTTCCCATCGGAGTGCCCCTTTACATGCACTGATCCCATCGGAGTGCCCCCTTACATGGACTGATCCCATCGGAGTGCCCCTTTACATGCAGTGTTCCCATCGGAGTGCCCCTTTACATGAACTGTTCCCATCGGAGTGCCCCCTTACATGGACTGTTCCCATCGGAGTGCCCCCTTACATGCATTGTTCCCATCGGTTTGCTCCTCTGCATGGACTGATCTCATCGGAGTGCCCCCTTACATGGACTTTTCCCATCGGAGTGCCCCCTTTACATGGACTGTTGCCATCGGAGTGCCCCCTTACATGGACTGTTCTCATCGGATTACCCCCTTACAAGGACTGATCCCATCGGAGTGCCCCCTTACATGGACTGATCCCATCGGAGTGCCCCCTTACATGGACTGATCCCATCGCAGTGACCCTTTACATGCACTGATCCCATCGGAGTGTCCCCTTACATGGACTGATCCTATCGGAGTGCCCCTTTACATGGACTGTTCCCATCGGAGTGCCCCCTTACATGCACTGATCCCATCGGAGTGCCCATTTACATGGACTGTTCCCATCGGAGTGCCCCCTTACATGGACTGTTCTCATCGGATTACCCCCTTACATGGACTGATCCCATCGGAGTGCCCCCTTACATGGACTGATCCCATCGGAGTGCCCCCTTACATGCACTGATCCCATCGGAGTGACCCTTTACATGCACTGATCCCATCGGAGTGTCCCCTTACATGGACTGATCCTATCGGAGTGCCCCTTTACATGGACTGTTCCCATCGGAGTGCCCCCTTACATGCACTGATCCCATCGGAGTGCCCCCTTACATGGACTGATCCCATCGGAGTGCCCCTTTACATGCAGTGTTCCCATCGGAGTGCCCCCTTACATGCACTGATCCCATCGGAGTGCCCCCCTTACATGGATTGTTCCAATCGGAGTGCCCCCTTTACATGGACTGTTGCCATCGGAGTGCCCCCTTAAATGCACTGATACCATCGGAGTGCCCCCTTACATGCACTGATCCCATCGGAGTGCCCCCTTACATGCACTGATCCCATCAGAGTGCCCCCTTACATGCACTGATCCCATCAGAGTGCCCCCTTACATGCACTGATCCCATCACAGTGCCCCCTTACATGCACTGATCCCATCAGAGTGCCCCCTTACATGCACTGATCCCATCAGAGTGCCCCCTTACATGCACTGATCCCATCAGAGTGCCCCCTTACATGCACTGATCCCATCAGAGTGCCCCCTTACATGCACTGATCCCATCGGAGTGCCCCCTTACATGCACTGATCCCATCGGAGTGCCCCCTTACATGCACTGATCCCATTGGAGTGCCCCCTTACATGCACTGATCCCATTGGAGTGCCCCCTTACATGCACTGATCCCATTGGAGTGCCCCCTTTACATGGACTGTTCCCATCGGAGTGCCCCATTACATGGACTGATCCCATCGGAGTGCCCATTTACATGGACTGTTCCCATCGGAGTGACCCCCTTACATGCACTGATCCCATCGGAGTGCCCCTTTACATGGACTGATCCCATCGGAGTGCCCCTTTACATGCACTGATCCCATCGGAGTGCCCCTTTACATGCACTGATCCCATCGGAGTGCCCCCTTACATGGACTGATCCCATCAGAGTGCCCGCTTACATGGACTGATCCCATCGGAGTGCCCCCTTACATGGACTGTTCCCATCGGAGTGCCCCCTTACATAGATTGTTCCCATCGGTTTGCTCCTCTGCATGGACTGATCTCATCGGAGTGCCCCCTTACATGGACTTTTCCCATCGGAGTGCCCCCTTTACATGGACTGTTGCCATCGGAGTGCCCCCTTACATGCACTGATCCCATCGGAGTGCCCCCTTACATGCACTGATCCCATCGGAGTGCCCCCTTACATGCACTGATCCCATCGGAGTGCCCCCTTACATGCACTGATCCCATCAGAGTGCCCCCTTACATGCACTGATCCCATCAGAGTGCCCCCTTACATGCACTGATCCCATCAGAGTGCCCCCTTACATGCACTGATCCCATCAGAGTGCCCCCTTACATGCACTGATCCCATCAGAGTGCCCCCTTACATGCACTGATCCCATCAGAGTGCCCCCTTACATGCACTGATCCCATCAGAGTGCCCCCTTACATGCACTGATCCCATTGGAGTGCCCCCGTACATGGACTGTTCCCATCGGAGTGCCCCCTTACATGCACTGATCCCATTGGAGTTCCCCTTTACATGGACAGTTCCCATCGGAGTGCCCCCATACATGCACTGATCCCATCGGAGTGCCCCCTTACATGCACTGATCCCATCGGAGTGCCCCCTTACATGCACTGATCCCATCGGAGTGCCCCCTTACATGCACTGATCCCATCGGAGTGCCCCTTTACATGCACTGATCCCATCGGAGTGTCCCCTTACATGGACTGATCCTATCGGAGTGCCCCTTTACATGGACTGTTCCCATCGGAGTGCCCCCTTACATGCACTGATCCCATCGGAGTGCCCCCTTACATGGACTGATCCCATCGGAGTGCCCCTTTATATGCAGTGTTCCCATCGGAGTGCCCCCTTACATGCACTGATCCCATCGGAGTGCCCCCCTTACATGGACTGTTCCAATCGGAGTGCCCCTTTACATGGACTGTTCCCATCGGAGTGCCCCCTTACATGCACTGATCCCATCGGAGTGCCCCCTTACATGCACTGATCCCATCGGAGTGCCCCCTTACATGCACTGATCCCATCGGAGTGCCCCCTTACATGCACTGATCCCATCGGAGTGCCCCCTTACATGGACTGATCCCATCGGAGTGCCCCCTTACATGCACTGATCCCATCGGAGTGCCCCCTTACATGCACTGATCCCATCGGAGTGCCCCCTTACATGCACTGATCCCATCGGAGTGCCCCCTTACATGGACTGATCCCATCGGAGTGCCCCCTTACATGCACTGTTCTCATCGGAGTGCCCCCTTACATGCATTGTTCCCATCGGTTTGCTCCTCTGCATGGACTGATCTCATCGGAGTGCCCCTTACATGGACTTTTCCCATCGGAGTGCCCCCTTAAATGCACTGATCCCATCGGAGTGCCCCCTTAAATGCACTGATCCCATCGGAGTGCCCCCTTACATGTACTGATCCCATCGGAGTGCCCCCGTACATGGACAGTTCCCATCGGAGTGCCCCCCTTACATGCAGTGATCCCATCGGAGTGCCCCCGTACATGGACAATTCCCATCGGAGTGCCCCCTTACATGCACTGATCCCATCGGAGTGCCCCCTTTACATGGACTGTTCCCATCGGAGTGCCCCCTGACATGCACTGATCCCATCGGAGTGCCCCCTTACATGGACTGTTCCCATCGGAGTGCCCCCTTATATGGACTGTTCCCATCGGTTTGCTCCTCTGCATGGACTGTTCTCATCGGAGTGCCCCCTTACATGAACTGTTCCCATCGGAGTGCCCCCTTTACATGGACTGATCCCATCGGAGTGCCCCCTTACATGCACTGATCCCATCGGAGTGTCCCCTTACATGAACTGTTCCCATCGGAGTGCCCCCTTACATGCAATGTTCCCATCGGAGTGCCCCCTTACATGGACTGATCCCATCAGAGTTCCCCCTTACATGGACTGTTCCCATCGGAGTGCCCCCTTACATGCACTGATCCCATCGGAATGCCCCCTTACATGGACTGTTCCCATCGGAGTGCCCATTTACATGGACTGTTCCCATCGGAGTGCCCCCTTACATGCACTGATCCCATCGGAGTGCCCCTTTACATGGACTGTTCCCATCGGAGTGCCCATTTACATGGACTGTTCCCATCGGAGTGCCCCCTTACATGCACTGATCCCATCCGAGTGCCCATTTACATGGACTGTTCCCATCGGAGTGCCCCCCTTACATGCACTGATCCCATCGGAGTGCCCCTTTACATGGACTGATCCCATCGGAGTGCCCCTTTACATGCACTGATCCCATCGGAGTGCCCCCTTACATGGACTGATCCCATCGGAGTGCCCCCTTACATGGACTGTTCCCATCGGAGTGCCCCCTTACATGCACTGATCCCATCGGAGTGCCCCCTTACTTGGACTGTTCCCATCGGAGTGCCCATTTACATGGACTGTTCCCATCGGAGTGCCCCCTTACATGGACTGTTCTCATCGGAGTGCCCCCTTACATGGACTGATCCCATCGGAGTGCCCCTTTACATGGACTGATCCCATCGGAGTGCCCCTTTACATGCACTGATCCCATCGGAGTGCCCCTTTACATGGACTGATCCCATCGGAGTGCCCCTTTACATGGACTGTTCCCATCGGAGTGCCCCCTTACATGCACTGATCCCATCGGAGTGCCCCCGTACATGGACAGTTCCCATCGGAGTGCCCCCTTACATGCACTGATACCATCGGAGTGCCCCCTTTACATGGACTGTTCCCATCGGAGTGCCCCCTTACATGCACTGATCCCATCGGAGTGCCCCTTTACATGGACTGATCCCATCGGAGTGCCCCTTTACATGCACTGATCCCATCGGAGTGCCCCTTTACATGGACTGATCCCATCGGAGTGCCCCTTTACATGGACTGTTCCCATCGGAGTGCCCCCTTACATGCACTGATCCCATCGGAGTGCCCCCGTACATGGACAGTTCCCATCGGAGTGCCCCCTTACATGCACTGATACCATCGGAGTGCCCCCTTTACATGGACTGTTCCCATCGGAGTGCCCCCTGACATGCACTGATCCCATCGGAGTGCCACCTTACATGGACTGTTCCCATCGGAGTGCCCCCTTATATGGACTGTTCCCATCGGTTTGCTCCTCTGCATAGACTGTTCTCATCGGAGTGCCCCTTACATGAACTGTTCCCATCGGAGTGCCCCCTTTACATGGACTGTTCCCATCGGAGTTCCCCCTTACATGGACTGTTCCCATCGGAGTGCCCCCTTACATGCACTGATCCCATCGGAATGCCCCCTTACATGGACTGTTCCCATCGGAGTGCCCATTTACATGGACTGTTCCCATCGGAGTGCCCCCTTACATGCACTGATCCCATCGGAGTGCCCCTTTACATGGACTGTTCCCATCGGAGTGCCCATTTACATGGACTGTTCCCATCGGAGTGCCCCCTTACATGCACTGATCCCATCCGAGTGCCCATTTACATGGACTGTTCCCATCGGAGTGCCCCCCTTACATGCACTGATCCCATCGGAGTGCCCCTTTACATGGACTGATCCCATCGGAGTGCCCCTTTACATGCACTGATCCCATCGGAGTGCCCCCTTACATGGACTGATCCCATCGGAGTGCCCCCTTACATGGACTGTTCTCATCGGATTGCCCCCTTACATGGACTGATCCCATCGGAGTGCCCCCTTACATGGACTGTTCCCATCGGAGTGCCCCCTTACATGCACTGATCCCATCGGAGTGCCCCCTTACTTGGACTGTTCCCATCGGAGTGCCCATTTACATGGACTGTTCCCATCGGAGTGCCCCCTTACATGGACTGTTCTCATCGGAGTGCCCCCTTACATGGACTGATCCCATCGGAGTGCCCCTTTACATGGACTGATCCCATCGGAGTGCCCCTTTACATGCACTGATCCCATCGGAGTGCCCCTTTACATGGACTGATCCCATCGGAGTGCCCCTTTACATGGACTGTTCCCATCGGAGTGCCCCCTTACATGCACTGATCCCATCGGAGTGCCCCCGTACATGGACAGTTCCCATCGGAGTGCCCCCTTACATGCACTGATCCCATCGGAGTGCCCCCTTACATGCACTGATCCCATCGGAGTGCCCCTTTACATGGACTGATCCCATCGGAGTGCCCCTTTACATGCACTGATCCCATCGGAGTGCCCCTTTACATGGACTGATCCCATCCGAGTGCCCCTTTACATGGACTGTTCCCATCGGAGTGCCCCCTTACATGCACTGATCCCATCGGAGTGCCCCCGTACATGGACAGTTCCCATCGGAGTGCCCCCTTACATGCACTGATACCATCGGAGTGCCCCCTTTACATGGACTGTTCCCATCGGAGTGCCCCCTGACATGCACTGATCCCATCGGAGTGCCACCTTACATGGACTGTTCCCATCGGAGTGCCCCCTTATATGGACTGTTCCCATCGGTTTGCTCCTCTGCATGGACTGTTCTCATCGGAGTGCCCCCTTAAATGCACTGATCCCATCGGAGTGCCCCCTTACATGCACTGATCCCATCGGAGTGCCCCCTTACATGCACTGATCCCATCGGAGTGCCCCCGTACATGGACTGTTCCCATCGGAGTGCCCCCTTACATGCACTGATCCCATCGGAGTGCCCCCGTACATGCACTAATCCCATCGGAGTGCCCCCTTTACATGGACTGTTCCCATCGGAGTGCCCCCTTACATGCACTGATCCCATCGGAGTGCCCCCTTACATGGACTGTTCCCATCGGAGTGCCCATTTACATGGACTGTTCCCATCGGAGTGCCCCCTTACATGCACTGATCCCATTGGAGTGCCCCCTTACATGAACTGTTCCCATCGGAGTGCCCCCTTACATGCAGTGTTCCCATCGGAGTGCCCCCTTACATGGACTGATCCCATCAGAGTGCCCCCTTACATGCACTGTTCCCATCGGAGTGCCCATTTACATGGACTGTTCCCATCGGAGTGACCCCTTTACATGGACTGATCCCATCGGAGTGCCCCTTTACATGGACTGATCCCATCGGAGTGCCCCTTTACATGGACTGATCCCATCGGAGTGCCCCTTTACATGCACTGATCCCATCGGAGTGCCCCTTTACATGCACTGATCCCATCGGAGTGCCCCTTTACATGCACTGATCCCATCGGAGTGCCCCCTTACATGGACTGATCCCATCGGAGTGCCCCTTTACATGGACTGTTCCCATCGGAGTGCCCCCTTACATGCACTGATCCCATCGGAGTGCCCCCTTACATGGACTGATCCCATCGGAGTGCCCCTTTACATGCAGTGTTCCCATCGGAGTGCCCTCTTACATGCACTGATCCCATCGGAGTGCCCCCCTTACATGGACTGTTCCAATCGGAGTGCCCCTTTACATGGACTGTTCCCATCGGAGTGCCCCCTTACATGCACTGATCCCATCGGAGTGCCCCCTTACATGGACTGTTCCCATCGGAGTGCCCATTTACATGGACTGTTCCCATCGGAGTGCCCCCTTACATGCACTGATCCCATCGGAGTGCCCATTTACATGGACTGTTCCCATCGGAGTGCCCCCTTACATACACTGATCCCATCGGAGTGCCCCTTTATATGGACTGTTCCCAACGGAGTGCCCCATTACATGGACTGATCCCATCGGAGTGCCCCCTTACATGCACTGATCCCATCGGAGTGCCCCCTTACATGCAGTGTTCCCATCGGAGTGCCCCCTTACATGCAGTGTTCCCATCGGAGTGCCCCCTTACATGGACTGTTCCCATCGGAGTGCCCCCTTACATGGACTGTTCCCATCGGAGTGCCCCCTTACATGGACTGATCCCATCAGAGTGCCCCCTTACATGGACTGTTCCCATCAGAGTGTCCCCTTACATGGACTGTTCCCATCAGAGTGCCCCCTTAAATGCACTGATACCATCGGAGTGTCCCCTTACATAGACTGATCCCATCGGAGTGCCCCCTTACATGCACTGATACCATCGGAGTGCCCCCTTACATGGACTGTTCCCATCGGAGTGTCCCCTTACATGAACTGTTCCCATCGGAGTGCCCCCTTACATGCACTGATCCCATCGGAGTGCCCCCTTACATGCACTGATCCCATCAGAGTGCCAATTTACATGGACTGTTCCCATCGGAGTGCCCCCTTACATGCACTGATCCCATCGGAGTGCCCATTTACATGAACTGTTCCCATCGGAGTGCCCCCCTTACATGCACTGATCCCATCGGAGTGCCCCTTTACATGGACTGATCCCATCGGAGTGCCCCTTTACATGGACTGATCCCATCGGAGTGCCCCTTTACATGCACTGATCCCATCGGAGTGCCCCCTTACATGGACTGATCCCATCAGAGTGCCCCCTTACATGGACTGTTCTCATCGGATTGCCCCCTTACATGGACTGATCCCATCAGAGTGCCCCCTTACATGCAGTGTTCCCATCGGAGTGCCCCCTTACATGGACTGTTCCCATCGGAGTGCCCCCTTACATGGACTGTTCCCATCGGAGTGCCCCCTTACATGGACTGTTCCCATCGGAGTGCCCCCTTACATGGACTGATCCCATCGGAGTGCCCCCTTACATGGACTGTTCCCATCAGAGTGCCCCCTTACATGGACTGTTCCCATCAGAGTGTCCCCTTACATGGACTGTTCCCATCAGAGTGTCCCCTTACATGGACTGTTCCCATCGGAGTGCCCCCTTAAATGCACTGATACCATCGGAGTGTCCCCTTACATAGACTGATCCCATCGGAGTGCCCCCTTACATGCACTGATACCATCGGAGTGCCCCCTTACATGGACTGTTCCCATCAGAGTGTCCCCTTACATGAACTGTTCCCATCGGAGTGCCCCTTTACATGCACTGATCCCATCGGAGTGCCCCTTTACATGCACTGATCCCATCAGACTGCCCCCTTACATGCACTGATCCCATCAGAGTGCCAATTTACATGGACTGTTCCCATCGGAGTGCCCCCTTACATGCACTGATCCCATCGGAGTGCCCATTTACATGAACTGTTCCCATCGGAGTGCCCCCCTTACATGCACTGATCCCATCGGAGTGCCCCTTTACATGGACTGATCCCATCGGAGTGCCCCTTTACATGGACTGATCCCATCGGAGTGCCCCTTTACATGGACTGATCCCATCGGAGTGCCCCCTTACATGGACTGATCCCATCAGAGTGCCCCCTTACATGGACTGTTCTCATCGGATTGCCCCCTTACATGGACTGATCCCATCGGAGTGCCCCCTTACATGCACTGATCCCATCGGAGTGCCCCCTTACATGCACTGATCCCATCGGAGTGCCCCCTTACATGGACTGTTCCCATCGGAGTGCCCATTTACATGGACTGTTCCCATCGGAGTGCCCCCTTACATGGACTGATCCCATCGGAGTGCCCCCTTACATGGACTGTTCCCATCGGAGTGCCCATTTACATGGACTGTTCCCATCTGAGTGCCCCCTTACATGCAATGATCCCATCGGAGTGCCCATTTACATGGACTGTTCCCATCGGAGTGCCCCCTTACAAACACTGATCCCATCGGAGTGCCCCCTTACATGGACTGATCCCATCGGAGTGCCCCCTTACATGGACTGTTCCCATCGGAGTGCCCATTTACATGGACTGTTCCCATCTGAGTGCCCCCTTACATGGACTGATCCCATCGGAGTGCCCCCTTACATGCACTGATCCCATCGGAGTGCCCATTTACATGGACTGTTCCCATCGGAGTGCCACCTTTACATGCACTGATCCCATCGGAGTGCCCCTTTACATGGACTGATCCTATCGGAGTGCCCCTTTACATGGACTGTTCCCATCGGAGTGCCCCCTTTACATGCACTGATCCCATCGGAGTGCCCATTTACATGCACTGATCCCATCGGAGTGCCCATTTACATGGACTGTTCCCATCGGAGTGCCCCCTTACATACACTGATCCTATCGGAGTGCCCCTTTACATGGACTGATCCCATCGGAGTGCCCCTTTACATGGACTGATCCCATCGGAGTGCCCCTTTACATGGACTGATCCCTTCGGAGTGCCCCTTTACATGGACTGATCCCTTCGGAGTGCCCCTTTACATGGACTGTTCCCATCGGTTTGCTCCTCTGCATGGACTGTTCCCATCGGAGTGCCCCCTTACATGCACTGATACCATCGGAGTGCCCCCTTACATGCAGTGTTCCCATCGGAGTGCCCCCTTACATGGACTGTTCCCATCGGAGTGCCCCCTTACATGGACTGTTCCCATCGGAGTGCCCCCTTACATGGACTGTTCCCATCGGAGTGCCCCCTTACATGGACTGTTCCCATCGGAGTGCCCCCTTACATGGACTGATCCCATCGGAGTGCCCATTTACATGGACTGTTCCCATCGGAGTGCCCCCTTACATGCACTGATCCCATCGGAGTGCCCATTTACATGGACTGTTCCCATCGGAGTTCCCCCTTACAAACACTGATCCCATCGGAGTGCCCCTTTACATGGACTGTTCCCATCGGAGTGCCCCCTTTACATGCACTGATCCCATCGGAGTGCCCCTTTACATGGACTGATCCTATCGGAGTGCCCCTTTACATGGACTGTTCCCATCGGAGTGCCACCTTTACATGCACTGATCCCATCGGAGTGCCCATTTACATGGACTGTTCCCATCGGAGTGCCCCCTTACATACACTGATCCTATCGGAGTGCCCCTTTACATGGACTGATCCCATCGGAGTGCCCCTTTACATGGACTGATCCCATCGGAGTGCCCCTTTACATGCACTGATCCCATCGGAGTGCCCCTTTACATGGACTGATCCTATCGGAGTGCCCCTTTACATGGACTGTTCCCATCGGTTTGCTCCTCTGCATGGACTGTTCCCATCGGAGTGCCCCCTTACATGCACTGATACCATCGGAGTGCCCCCTTACATGCAGTGTTCCCATCGGAGTGCCCCCTTACATGCAGTGTTCCCATCGGAGTGCCCCCTTACATGGACTGTTCCCATCGGAGTGCCCCCTTACATGGACTGTTCCCATCGGAGTGCCCCCTTACATGGACTGTTCCCATCGGAGTGCCCCCTTACATGGACTGTTCCCATCGGAGTGCCCCCTTACATGGACTGTTCCCATCGGAGTGCCCCCTTACATGGACTGTTCCCATCGGAGTGCCCCCTTACATGGACTGTTCCCATCGGAGTGCCCCCTTACATGGACTGTTCCCATCGGAGTGCCCCCTTACATGCACTGATACCATCGGAGTGCCCCCTTACATGGACTGTTCCCATCGGAGTGCCCCCTGACATGCACTGATCCCATCGGAGTGCCACCTTACATGGACTGTTCCCATCGGAGTGCCCCCTTATATGGACTGTTCCCATCGGTTTGCTCCTCTGCATGGACTGTTCTCATCGGAGTGCCCCCTTAAATGCACTGATCCCATCGGAGTGCCCCCTTACATGCACTGATCCCATCGGAGTGCCCCCTTACATGCACTGATCCCATCGGAGTGCCCCCGTACATGGACTGTTCCCATCGGAGTGCCCCCTTACATGCACTGATCCCATCGGAGTGCCCCCGTACATGCACTAATCCCATCGGAGTGCCCCCTTTACATGGACTGTTCCCATCGGAGTGCCCCCTTACATGCACTGATCCCATCGGAGTGCCCCCTTACATGGACTGTTCCCATCGGAGTGCCCATTTACATGGACTGTTCCCATCGGAGTGCCCCCTTACATGCACTGATCCCATTGGAGTGCCCCCTTACATGAACTGTTCCCATCGGAGTGCCCCCTTACATGCAGTGTTCCCATCGGAGTGCCCCCTTACATGGACTGATCCCATCAGAGTGCCCCCTTACATGGACTGTTCCCATCGGAGTGCTCCCTTACATGCACTGTTCCCATCGGAGTGCCCATTTACATGGACTGTTCCCATCGGAGTGACCCCTTTACATGGACTGATCCCATCGGAGTGCCCCTTTACATGGACTGATCCCATCGGAGTGCCCCTTTACATGGACTGATCCCATCGGAGTGCCCCTTTACATGCACTGATCCCATCGGAGTGCCCCTTTACATGCACTGATCCCATCGGAGTGCCCCTTTACATGCACTGATCCCATCGGAGTGCCCCCTTACATGGACTGATCCCATCGGAGTGCCCCTTTACATGGACTGTTCCCATCGGAGTGCCCCCTTACATGCACTGATCCCATCGGAGTGCCCCCTTACATGGACTGATCCCATCGGAGTGCCCCTTTACATGCAGTGTTCCCATCGGAGTGCCCTCTTACATGCACTGATCCCATCGGAGTGCCCCCCTTACATGGACTGTTCCAATCGGAGTGCCCCTTTACATGGACTGTTCCCATCGGAGTGCCCCCTTACATGCACTGATCCCATCGGAGTGCCCCCTTACATGGACTGATCCCATCGGAGTGCCCCCTTACATGCACTGTTCCCATCGGAGTGCCCCCTTACATGCATTGTTCCCATCGGTTTGCTCCTCTGCATGGACTGATCTCATCGGAGTGCCCCCTTACATGGACTTTTCCCATCGGAGTGCCCCCTTTACATGGACTGTTCCCATCGGAGTGCCCCCTTAAATGCACTGATCCCATCGGAGTGCCCCCTTACATGCACTGATCCCATCGGAGTGCCCCCTTACATGCACTGATCCCATCGGAGTGCCCCCGTACATGGACTGTTCCCATCGGAGTGCCCCCGTACATGCACTAATCCCATCGGAGTGCCCCCTTTACATGGACTGTTCCCATCGGAGTGCCCCCGTACATGCACTAATCCCATCGGAGTGCCCCCTTTACATGGACTGTTCCCATCGGAGTGCCCCCTTACATGCACTGATCCCATTGGAGTGCCCCCTTACATGGACTGTTCCCATCGGAGTGCCCATTTACATGGACTGTTCCCATCGGAGTGCCCCCTTACATGCACTGATCCCATCGGAGTGCCCATTTACATGGACTGTTCCCATCGGAGTGCCCCCTTACATACACTGATCCCATCGGAGTGCCCCTTTATATGGACTGTTCCCAACGGAGTGCCCCATTACATGGACTGATCCCATCGGAGTGCCCCTTTACATGGACTGATCCCTTCGGAGTGCCCCTTTACATGGACTGATCCCTTCGGAGTGCCCCTTTACATGGACTGTTCCCATCGGTTTGCTCCTCTGCATGGACTGTTCCCATCGGAGTGCCCCCTTACATGCACTGATACCATCGGAGTGCCCCCTTACATGCAGTGTTCCCATCGGAGTGCCCCCTTACATGGACTGTTCCCATCGGAGTGCCCCCTTACATGGACTGTTCCCATCGGAGTGCCCCCTTACATGGACTGTTCCCATCGGAGTGCCCCCTTACATGGACTGATCCCATCGGAGTGCCCCCTTACATGGACTGATCCCATCGGAGTGCCCATTTACATGGACTGTTCCCATCGGAGTGCCCCCTTACATGCACTGATCCCATCGGAGTGCCCATTTACATGGACTGTTCCCATCGGAGTTCCCCCTTACAAACACTGATCCCATCGGAGTGCCCCTTTACATGGACTGTTCCCATCGGAGTGCCCCCTTTACATGCACTGATCCCATCGGAGTGCCCCTTTACATGGACTGATCCTATCGGAGTGCCCCTTTACATGGACTGTTCCCATCGGAGTGCCACCTTTACATGCACTGATCCCATCGGAGTGCCCATTTACATGGACTGTTCCCATCGGAGTGCCCCCTTACATACACTGATCCTATCGGAGTGCCCCTTTACATGGACTGATCCCATCGGAGTGCCCCTTTACATGGACTGATCCCATCGGAGTGCCCCTTTACATGGACTGATCCCTTCGGAGTGCCCCTTTACATGGACTGATCCCTTCGGAGTGCCCCTTTACATGGACTGTTCCCATCGGTTTGCTCCTCTGCATGGACTGTTCCCATCGGAGTGCCCCCTTACATGCACTGATACCATCGGAGTGCCCCCTTACATGCAGTGTTCCCATCGGAGTGCCCCCTTACATGGACTGTTCCCATCGGAGTGCCCCCTTACATGGACTGTTCCCATCGGAGTGCCCCCTTACATGGACTGTTCCCATCGGAGTGCCCCCTTACATGGACTGATCCCATCGGAGTGCCCCCTTACATGGACTGATCCCATCGGAGTGCCCATTTACATGGACTGTTCCCATCGGAGTGCCCCCTTACATGCACTGATCCCATCGGAGTGCCCATTTACATGGACTGTTCCCATCGGAGTTCCCCCTTACAAACACTGATCCCATCGGAGTGCCCCTTTACATGGACTGTTCCCATCGGAGTGCCCCCTTTACATGCACTGATCCCATCGGAGTGCCCCTTTACATGGACTGATCCTATCGGAGTGCCCCTTTACATGGACTGTTCCCATCGGAGTGCCACCTTTACATGCACTGATCCCATCGGAGTGCCCATTTACATGGACTGTTCCCATCGGAGTGCCCCCTTACATACACTGATCCTATCGGAGTGCCCCTTTACATGGACTGATCCCATCGGAGTGCCCCTTTACATGCACTGATCCCATCGGAGTGCCCCTTTACATGGACTGATCCTATCGGAGTGCCCCTTTACATGGACTGTTCCCATCGGTTTGCTCCTCTGCATGGACTGTTCCCATCGGAGTGCCCCCTTACATGCACTGATACCATCGGAGTGCCCCCTTACATGCAGTGTTCCCATCGGAGTGCCCCCTTACATGCAGTGTTCCCATCGGAGTGCCCCCTTACATGGACTGTTCCCATCGGAGTGCCCCCTTACATGGACTGTTCCCATCGGAGTGCCCCCTTACATGGACTGTTCCCATCGGAGTGCCCCCTTACATGGACTGTTCCCATCGGAGTGCCCCCTTACATGGACTGTTCCCATCGGAGTGCCCCCTTACATGGACTGTTCCCATCGGAGTGCCCCCTTACATGGACTGTTCCCATCGGAGTGCCCCCTTACATGGACTGTTCCCATCGGAGTGCCCCCTTACATGGACTGATCCCATCAGAGTGCACCCTTTACATGGACTGTTCCCATCGGAGTGCCCCCTTACATGGACTGTTCCCATCGGAGTGCCCCCTTATATGCAGTGTTCCCATCAGAGTGCCCCCTTACATGGACTGTTCCCATCGGAGTGCCCCCTTAAATGCACTGATACCATCGGAGTGTCCACTTACATAGACTGATCCCATCGGAGTGCCCCCTTACATGCACTGATACTATCGGAGTGCCCCCTTACATGGACTGTTCCCATCAGAGTGTCCCCTTACATGAACTGTTCCCATCGGAGTGCCCCCTTACATGCACTGATCCCATTGGAGTGCCCCTTTACATGCACTGATCCCATCAGAGTGCCCCCTTACATGCACTGATCCCATCAGAGTGCCCCCTTACATGGACTGTTCCCATCGGAGTGCCCATTTACATGGACTGTTCCCATCGGAGTGCCCCCTTACATGCACTGATCCCATCGGAGTGCCCATTTACATGGACTGTTCCCATCGGAGTGCCCCCCTTACATGCACTGATCCCATCGGAGTGCCCCTTTACATGGACTGATCCCATCGGAGTGCCCCTTTACATGGACTGATCCCATCGGAGTGCCCCCTTACATGGACTGATCCCATCGGAGTGCACCCTTACATGGACTGTTCTCATCGGATTGCCCCCTTACATGGACTGATCCCATCGGAGTGCCCCCTTACATGGACTGTTCCCATCGGAGTGCCCATTTACATGGACTGTTCCCATCGGAGTGCCCCCTTACATGCACTGATCCCATCGGAGTGCCCCCTTACATGCACTGATCCCATCGGAGTGCCCCCTTACATGGACTGTTCCCATCGGAGTGCCCATTTACATGGACTGTTCCCATCGGAGTGCCCCCTTACATGCACTGATCCCATCGGAGTGCCCATTTACATGGACTGTTCCCTTCGGAGTGCCCCTTTACATGGACTGATCCCATCGGAGTGCCCCTTTACATGGACTGATCCCATCGGAGTGCCCCCTTACATGGACTGTTCCCATCGGAGTGCCCCCTTACATGGACTGTTCCCTTCGGAGTGCCCCTTTACATGGACTGATCCCATCGGAGTGCCCCTTTACATGGACTGATCCCATCGGAGTGCCCCTTTACATGGACTGATCCCATCGGAGTGCCCCCTTACATGGACTGTTCCCATCGGAGTGCCCCCTTACATGGACTGTTCCCATCGGAGTGCCCGCTTACATGCACTGATCCCATCGGAGTGCCCCCTTACATGGACTGATCCCATCGGAGTGACCCTTTACATGCACTGATCCCATCGGAGTGCCCCTTTACATGGACTGATCCTATCGGAGTGCCCCTTTACATGGACTGTTCCCATCGGAGTGCCCCCTTTACATGCACTGATCCCATCGGAGTGCCCCCTTTACATGCACTGATCCCATCGGAGTGCCCCCTTTACATGGACTGATCCCATCGGAGTGCCCCCTTTACATGGACTGATCCCATCGGAGTGCCCCCTTTAAATGGACTGATCCCATCGGAGTGCCCCCTTACATGGACTGATCCCATCGGAGTGCCCATTTACATGGACTGTTCCCATCGGAGTGCCCCCTTACATACACTGATCCCATCGGAGTGCCCCTTTACATGGACTGATCCCATCGGAGTGCCCCCTTACATGCACTGATCCCATCGGAGTGCCCCTTTACATGGACTGATCCTATCGGAGTGCCCCTTTACATGGACTGTTCCCATCGGAGTGCCCCCTTTACATGCACTGATCCCATCGGAGTGCCCATTTACATGGACTGATCCATCGGAGTGCCCCCTTACATGCACTGATCCCATCGGAGTGCCCCTTTACATGGACTGATCCCATCGGAGTGCCCCCCTTACATGGACTGATCCCATCGGAGTGCCCCTTTACATGGCCTGATCCCATCGGAGTGCCCCTTTACATGGACTGATCCCATCGGAGTGCCCCTTTACATGGACTGATCCCATCGGAGTGCCCCTTTACATGGACTGTTCCCATCAGAGTGCCCCCTTTACATGGACTGATCCTATCGGAGTGCCCCTTTACATGGACTGTTCCCATCGGAGTACCCCCTTTACATGGACTGATCCCATCGGAGTGCCCATTTACATGGACTGTTCCCATCGGAGTGCCCCCTTACATGGACTGTTCTCATCGGAATGCCCCCTTACATGCACTGATCCCATCGGAGTGCCCCCTTACATGGACTGTTCCCATCGGAGTGCCCCCTTACAAACACTGATCCCATCGGAGTGCCCCCTTACATGGACTGATCCCATCGGAGTGCCCCCTTACATGGACTGTTCCCATCGGAGTGCCCATTTACATGGACTGTTCCCATCTGAGTGCCCCCTTACATGGACTGATCCCATCGGAGTGCCCCCTTACATGCACTGATCCCATCGGAGTGCCCATTTACATGGACTGTTCCCATCGGAGTGCCCCCTTTACATGCACTGATCCCATCGGAGTGCCCCTTTACATGGACTGATCCTATCGGAGTGCCCCTTTACATGGACTGTTCCCATCGGAGTGCCCCCTTTACATGCACTGATCCCATCGGAGTGCCCATTTACATGCACTGATCCCATCGGAGTGCCCATTTACATGGACTGTTCCCATCGGAGTGCCCCCTTACATACACTGATCCTATCGGAGTGCCCCTTTACATGGACTGATCCCATCGGAGTGCCCCTTTACATGGACTGATCCCATCGGAGTGCCCCTTTACATGGACTGATCCCTTCGGAGTGCCCCTTTACATGCACTGATCCCATCGGAGTGCCCATTTACATGGACTGTTCCCATCGGAGTGCCCCCTTACATACACTGATCCTATCGGAGTGCCCCTTTACATGGACTGATCCCATCGGAGTGCCCCTTTACATGGACTGATCCCATCGGAGTGCCCCTTTACATGCACTGATCCCATCGGAGTGCCCCTTTACATGGACTGATCCTATCGGAGTGCCCCTTTACATGGACTGTTCCCATCGGTTTGCTCCTCTGCATGGACTGTTCCCATCGGAGTGCCCCCTTACATGCACTGATACCATCGGAGTGCCCCCTTACATGCAGTGTTCCCATCGGAGTGCCCCCTTACATGCAGTGTTCCCATCGGAGTGCCCCCTTACATGGACTGTTCCCATCGGAGTGCCCCCTTACATGGACTGTTCCCATCGGAGTGCCCCCTTACATGGACTGTTCCCATCGGAGTGCCCCCTTACATGGACTGTTCCCATCGGAGTGCCCCCTTACATGGACTGTTCCCATCGGAGTGCCCCCTTACATGGACTGTTCCCATCGGAGTGCCCCCTTACATGGACTGTTCCCATCGGAGTGCCCCCTTACATGGACTGTTCCCATCGGAGTGCCCCCTTACATGCACTGATACCATCGGAGTGCCCCCTTACATGGACTGTTCCCATCGGAGTGCCCCCTGACATGCACTGATCCCATCGGAGTGCCACCTTACATGGACTGTTCCCATCGGAGTGCCCCCTTATATGGACTGTTCCCATCGGTTTGCTCCTCTGCATGGACTGTTCTCATCGGAGTGCCCCCTTAAATGCACTGATCCCATCGGAGTGCCCCCTTACATGCACTGATCCCATCGGAGTGCCCCCTTACATGCACTGATCCCATCGGAGTGCCCCCGTACATGGACTGTTCACATCGGAGTGCCCCCTTACATGCACTGATCCCATCGGAGTGCCCCCGTACATGCACTAATCCCATCGGAGTGCCCCCTTTACATGGACTGTTCCCATCGGAGTGCCCCCTTACATGCACTGATCCCATCGGAGTGCCCCCTTACATGGACTGTTCCCATCGGAGTGCCCATTTACATGGACTGTTCCCATCGGAGTGCCCCCTTACATGCACTGATCCCATTGGAGTGCCCCCTTACATGAACTGTTCCCATCGGAGTGCCCCCTTACATGCAGTGTTCCCATCGGAGTGCCCCCTTACATGGACTGATCCCATCAGAGTGCCCCCTTACATGGACTGTTCCCATCGGAGTGCTCCCTTACATGCACTGTTCCCATCGGAGTGCCCATTTACATGGACTGTTCCCATCGGAGTGACCCCTTTACATGGACTGATCCCATCGGAGTGCCCCTTTACATGGACTGATCCCATCGGAGTGCCCCTTTACATGGACTGATCCCATCGGAGTGCCCCTTTACATGCACTGATCCCATCGGAGTGCCCCTTTACATGCACTGATCCCATCGGAGTGCCCCTTTACATGCACTGATCCCATCGGAGTGCCCCCTTACATGGACTGATCCCATCGGAGTGCCCCTTTACATGGACTGTTCCCATCGGAGTGCCCCCTTACATGCACTGATCCCATCGGAGTGCCCCCTTACATGGACTGATCCCATCGGAGTGCCCCTTTACATGCAGTGTTCCCATCGGAGTGCCCTCTTACATGCACTGATCCCATCGGAGTGCCCCCCTTACATGGACTGTTCCAATCGGAGTGCCCCTTTACATGGACTGTTCCCATCGGAGTGCCCCCTTACATGCACTGATCCCATCGGAGTGCCCCCTTACATGGACTGATCCCATCGGAGTGCCCCCTTACATGCACTGTTCCCATCGGAGTGCCCCCTTACATGCATTGTTCCCATCGGTTTGCTCCTCTGCATGGACTGATCTCATCGGAGTGCCCCCTTACATGGACTTTTCCCATCGGAGTGCCCCCTTTACATGGACTGTTCCCATCGGAGTGCCCCCTTAAATGCACTGATCCCATCGGAGTGCCCCCTTACATGCACTGATCCCATCGGAGTGCCCCCTTACATGCACTGATCCCATCGGAGTGCCCCCGTACATGGACTGTTCCCATCGGAGTGCCCCCGTACATGCACTAATCCCATCGGAGTGCCCCCTTTACATGGACTGTTCCCATCGGAGTGCCCCCGTACATGCACTAATCCCATCGGAGTGCCCCCTTTACATGGACTGTTCCCATCGGAGTGCCCCCTTACATGCACTGATCCCATTGGAGTGCCCCCTTACATGGACTGTTCCCATCGGAGTGCCCATTTACATGGACTGTTCCCATCGGAGTGCCCCCTTACATGCACTGATCCCATCGGAGTGCCCATTTACATGGACTGTTCCCATCGGAGTGCCCCCTTACATACACTGATCCCATCGGAGTGCCCCTTTATATGGACTGTTCCCAACGGAGTGCCCCATTACATGGACTGATCCCATCGGAGTGCCCCTTTACATGGACTGATCCCTTCGGAGTGCCCCTTTACATGGACTGATCCCTTCGGAGTGCCCCTTTACATGGACTGTTCCCATCGGTTTGCTCCTCTGCATGGACTGTTCCCATCGGAGTGCCCCCTTACATGCACTGATACCATCGGAGTGCCCCCTTACATGCAGTGTTCCCATCGGAGTGCCCCCTTACATGGACTGTTCCCATCGGAGTGCCCCCTTACATGGACTGTTCCCATCGGAGTGCCCCCTTACATGGACTGATCCCATCGGAGTGCCCCCTTACATGGACTGATCCCATCGGAGTGCCCATTTACATGGACTGTTCCCATCGGAGTGCCCCCTTACATGCACTGATCCCATCGGAGTGCCCATTTACATGGACTGTTCCCATCGGAGTTCCCCCTTACAAACACTGATCCCATCGGAGTGCCCCTTTACATGGACTGTTCCCATCGGAGTGCCCCCTTTACATGCACTGATCCCATCGGAGTGCCCCTTTACATGGACTGATCCTATCGGAGTGCCCCTTTACATGGACTGTTCCCATCGGAGTGCCACCTTTACATGCACTGATCCCATCGGAGTGCCCATTTACATGGACTGTTCCCATCGGAGTGCCCCCTTACATACACTGATCCTATCGGAGTGCCCCTTTACATGGACTGATCCCATCGGAGTGCCCCTTTACATGGACTGATCCCATCGGAGTGCCCCTTTACATGGACTGATCCCTTCGGAGTGCCCCTTTACATGGACTGATCCCTTCGGAGTGCCCCTTTACATGGACTGTTCCCATCGGTTTGCTCCTCTGCATGGACTGTTCCCATCGGAGTGCCCCCTTACATGCACTGATACCATCGGAGTGCCCCCTTACATGCAGTGTTCCCATCGGAGTGCCCCCTTACATGGACTGTTCCCATCGGAGTGCCCCCTTACATGGACTGTTCCCATCGGAGTGCCCCCTTACATGGACTGTTCCCATCGGAGTGCCCCCTTACATGGACTGATCCCATCGGAGTGCCCCCTTACATGGACTGATCCCATCGGAGTGCCCATTTACATGGACTGTTCCCATCGGAGTGCCCCCTTACATGCACTGATCCCATCGGAGTGCCCATTTACATGGACTGTTCCCATCGGAGTTCCCCCTTACAAACACTGATCCCATCGGAGTGCCCCTTTACATGGACTGTTCCCATCGGAGTGCCCCCTTTACATGCACTGATCCCATCGGAGTGCCCCTTTACATGGACTGATCCTATCGGAGTGCCCCTTTACATGGACTGTTCCCATCGGAGTGCCACCTTTACATGCACTGATCCCATCGGAGTGCCCATTTACATGGACTGTTCCCATCGGAGTGCCCCCTTACATACACTGATCCTATCGGAGTGCCCCTTTACATGGACTGATCCCATCGGAGTGCCCCTTTACATGCACTGATCCCATCGGAGTGCCCCTTTACATGGACTGATCCTATCGGAGTGCCCCTTTACATGGACTGTTCCCATCGGTTTGCTCCTCTGCATGGACTGTTCCCATCGGAGTGCCCCCTTACATGCACTGATACCATCGGAGTGCCCCCTTACATGCAGTGTTCCCATCGGAGTGCCCCCTTACATGCAGTGTTCCCATCGGAGTGCCCCCTTACATGGACTGTTCCCATCGGAGTGCCCCCTTACATGGACTGTTCCCATCGGAGTGCCCCCTTACATGGACTGTTCCCATCGGAGTGCCCCCTTACATGGACTGTTCCCATCGGAGTGCCCCCTTACATGGACTGTTCCCATCGGAGTGCCCCCTTACATGGACTGTTCCCATCGGAGTGCCCCCTTACATGGACTGTTCCCATCGGAGTGCCCCCTTACATGGACTGTTCCCATCGGAGTGCCCCCTTACATGGACTGATCCCATCAGAGTGCACCCTTTACATGGACTGTTCCCATCGGAGTGCCCCCTTACATGGACTGTTCCCATCGGAGTGCCCCCTTATATGCAGTGTTCCCATCAGAGTGCCCCCTTACATGGACTGTTCCCATCGGAGTGCCCCCTTAAATGCACTGATACCATCGGAGTGTCCACTTACATAGACTGATCCCATCGGAGTGCCCCCTTACATGCACTGATACTATCGGAGTGCCCCCTTACATGGACTGTTCCCATCAGAGTGTCCCCTTACATGAACTGTTCCCATCGGAGTGCCCCCTTACATGCACTGATCCCATTGGAGTGCCCCTTTACATGCACTGATCCCATCAGAGTGCCCCCTTACATGCACTGATCCCATCAGAGTGCCCCCTTACATGGACTGTTCCCATCGGAGTGCCCATTTACATGGACTGTTCCCATCGGAGTGCCCCCTTACATGCACTGATCCCATCGGAGTGCCCATTTACATGGACTGTTCCCATCGGAGTGCCCCCCTTACATGCACTGATCCCATCGGAGTGCCCCTTTACATGGACTGATCCCATCGGAGTGCCCCTTTACATGGACTGATCCCATCGGAGTGCCCCCTTACATGGACTGATCCCATCGGAGTGCACCCTTACATGGACTGTTCTCATCGGATTGCCCCCTTACATGGACTGATCCCATCGGAGTGCCCCCTTACATGGACTGTTCCCATCGGAGTGCCCATTTACATGGACTGTTCCCATCGGAGTGCCCCCTTACATGCACTGATCCCATCGGAGTGCCCCCTTACATGCACTGATCCCATCAGAGTGCCCCCTTACATGGACTGTTCCCATCGGAGTGCCCATTTACATGGACTGTTCCCATCGGAGTGCCCCCTTACATGCACTGATCCCATCGGAGTGCCCATTTACATGGACTGTTCCCTTCGGAGTGCCCCTTTACATGGACTGATCCCATCGGAGTGCCCCTTTACATGGACTGATCCCATCGGAGTGCCCCCTTACATGGACTGTTCCCATCGGAGTGCCCCCTTACATGGACTGTTCCCTTCGGAGTGCCCCTTTACATGGACTGATCCCATCGGAGTGCCCCTTTACATGGACTGATCCCATCGGAGTGCCCCTTTACATGGACTGATCCCATCGGAGTGCCCCCTTACATGGACTGTTCCCATCGGAGTGCCCCCTTACATGGACTGTTCCCATCGGAGTGCCCGCTTACATGCACTGATCCCATCGGAGTGCCCCCTTACATGGACTGATCCCATCGGAGTGACCCTTTACATGCACTGATCCCATCGGAGTGCCCCTTTACATGGACTGATCCTATCGGAGTGCCCCTTTACATGGACTGTTCCCATCGGAGTGCCCCCTTTACATGCACTGATCCCATCGGAGTGCCCCCTTTACATGCACTGATCCCATCGGAGTGCCCCCTTTACATGGACTGATCCCATCGGAGTGCCCCCTTTACATGGACTGATCCCATCGGAGTGCCCCCTTTAAATGGACTGATCCCATCGGAGTGCCCCCTTACATGGACTGATCCCATCGGAGTGCCCATTTACATGGACTGTTCCCATCGGAGTGCCCCCTTACATACACTGATCCCATCGGAGTGCCCCTTTACATGGACTGATCCCATCGGAGTGCCCCCTTACATGCACTGATCCCATCGGAGTGCCCCTTTACATGGACTGATCCTATCGGAGTGCCCCTTTACATGGACTGTTCCCATCGGAGTGCCCCCTTTACATGCACTGATCCCATCGGAGTGCCCATTTACATGGACTGATCCCATCGGAGTGCCCCCTTACATGCACTGATCCCATCGGAGTGCCCCTTTACATGGACTGATCCCATCGGAGTGCCCCCCTTACATGGACTGATCCCATCGGAGTGCCCCTTTACATGGCCTGATCCCATCGGAGTGCCCCTTTACATGGACTGATCCCATCGGAGTGCCCCTTTACATGGACTGATCCCATCGGAGTGCCCCTTTACATGGACTGTTCCCATCAGAGTGCCCCCTTTACATGGACTGATCCTATCGGAGTGCCCCTTTACATGGACTGTTCCCATCGGAGTACCCCCTTTACATGGACTGATCCCATCGGAGTGCCCATTTACATGGACTGTTCCCATCGGAGTGCCCCCTTACATGGACTGTTCTCATCGGAATGCCCCCTTACATGCACTGATCCCATCGGAGTGCCCCCTTACATGGACTGTTCCCATCGGAGTGCCCATTTACATGGACTGTTCCCATCGGAGGGCCCCCTTACATGCACTGATCCCATCGGAGTGCCCATTTACATGGACTGTTCCCATCGGAGTGCCCCCCTTACATGCACTGATCCCATCGGAGTGCCCCTTTACATGGACTGATCCCATCGGAGTGCCCCTTTACATGCACTGATCCCATCGGAGTGCCCCCTTACATGGACTGATCCCATCAGAGTGCCCCCTTACATGGACTGTTCCCATCGGAGTGTCCCTTTACATGGACTGATCCCATCAGAGTGCCCCCTTACATGGACTGATCCCATCGGAGTACCCCCTTACATGGACTGTTCCCATCGGAGTACCCATTTACATGGACTGTTCCCATCGGAGTGCCCCCTTACATGGACTGTTCTCATCGGAATGCCCCCTTACATGGACTGATCCCATCGGAGTGCCCCCTTACATGGACTGTTCCCATCGGAGTGCCCCCTTACATGCACTGATCCCATCGGAGTGCCCCCTTACATGGACTGTTCCCATCGGAGTGCCCATTTACATGGACTGTTCCCATCGGAGTGCCCCCTTACATGCACTGATCCCATCGGAGTGCCCATTTACATGGACTGTTCCCATCGGAGTGCCCCCTTACATGCACTGATCCCATCGTAGTGCCCCTTTTCATGGACTGATCCCATCAGAGTGCCCCTTTACATGCACTGATCCCATCGGAGTGCCCCTTTACATGGACTGATCCCATCAGAGTGCCCCCTTACATGGACTGTTCCCATCGGAGTGTCCCTTTACATGGACTGATCCCATCAGAGTGCCCCCTTACATGGACTGTTCCCATCGGAGTGCCCCCTTACATGCACTGATCCCATCGGAGTGCCCCCTTACATGGACTGTTCCCATCGGAGTGTCCATTTACATGGACTGTTCCCATCGGAGTGTCCCCTTACATGCACTGATCCCAACGGAGTGCCCCTTTACATGCACTGATCCCATCGGAGTGCCCCCTTACATGGACTGTTCCCATCGGAGTGCCCCCTTACATGGACTGTTCCCATCGGAGTGCCCCCTTACATGGACTGTTCCCATCGGAGTGCCCCCTTACATGCACTGATCCCATCGGAGTGCCCCCTTACATGGACTGTTCCCATCGGAGTGCCCATTTACATGGACTGTTCCCATCGGAGTGCCCCCTTACATGCACTGATCCCATCGGAGTGCCCATTTACATGGACTGTTCCCATCGGAGTGCCCCCTTACATGCACTGATCCCATCGTAGTGCCCCTTTTCATGGACTGATCCCATCGGAGTGCCCCCTTACATGGACTGTTCCCATCGGAGTGTCCCTTTACATGGACTGATCCCATCAGAGTGCCCCCTTACATGGACTGTTCTCATCGGATTGCCCCCTTACATGGACTGATCCCATCGGAGTGCCCCCTTACATGGACTGTTCCCATCGGAGTGCCCCCTTACATGGACTGTTCTCATCGGATTGCCCCCTTACATGGACTGATCCCATCGGAGTGCCCCCTTACATGGACTGTTCCCATCGGAGTGCCCCCTTACATGCACTGATCCCATCGGAGTGCCCCCTTACATGGACTGATCCTATTGGAGTGCCCCTTTACATGGACTGTTCCCATCGGAGTGCCCCTTTATATGGACTGATCCCATCGGAGTGCCCCCTTACATGGACTGATCCCATCGGAGTGCCCCCTTACATGGACTGTTCCCATCGGAGTGCCCCCTTACATGGACTGTTCCCATCGGAGTGCCCCCTTACATGGACTGATCCCATCGGAGTGCCCCCTTTACATGGACTGATCCCATTGGAGTGCCCCCTTACAGCACTAATCCCATCGGAGTGCCCCTTTACATGGACTGATCCCATCGGAGTGCCCCCTTACATGCACTGATCCCATCGGATTGCCCCCTTACATGGACTGTTCCCATCGGATTGCCCCTTTACATGCAGTGTTCCCATCGGAGTTCCCCCTTTACATGGACTGATCCCATCGGAGTGCCCCCTTACATGGACTGATCCCATCGGAGTGTCCCCTTACATGCACTGATCCCATCGGAGTGCCCCCTTACATGGACTGATCCCATCGGAGTGCCCCCTTTACATGGACTGATCCCATCGGAGTGCCCCCTTTACATGGACTGATCCCATCGGAGTGCCCCTTTACATGCACTGATCCCATCGGCGTGCCCCTTTACATGGACTGATCCTATTGGAGTGCCCCTTTACATGGACTGTTCCCATCGGAGTGCCCCTTTATATGGACTGATCCCATCGGAGTGCCCCCTTTACATGGACTGATCCCATCGGAGTGCCCCCCTTACATGGACTGATCCCATCGTAGTGGGAGGGAGGGGGGTTTGGGAGGACTCGGAAGGTGCTCTGCGGTGACAGGAGCAGACCAACCCCACCACCTTTACGACCGTTAGGTCCGGGTGAGTGGGTCCAGGTGAGACCTCCGTAGGAGAGTGCAGCAGGGGAGGAGTCAGTGGCCTGGATCCAGGTTTCCGTGATCACTAGGAGGATGAGGGAGCGGGAAGCAAAGAGGTCGTGGATGGCGGTAAGCTTGTTGCACACCGATCGGGCGTTCAGGAGTGCACATGAAAACGGGGGGGAGATTTTAGGGAGCAGGGGGACAGATACTAAGTTGCGAGGGTTGCGGCGGGACGTGGAGGCGGGAGGGTGTTGTGCGGGTGAGGGAGGTGGTGAAGGGCCAGGATTCGGGGAGATGTCCCCCGCGGTTATGAGGAGGAGAAGGGTGAGAAAGGTGGCATGGGAGCGGGATGTGCAGGAGCGTGAGAAACTACTAGTGGAGGTGTTGGGGTCAGTGGGAGAGCGGAGTAATAGGAGGAGGTGGTGGGTGCCGTAGAGGGGTGAAGGAAGCAGTGAGGACACAATATACAATTGTTTGGGAGGGGTAGAGGGATATAGTGAATGGATTTTGGGAATGGAGGAGAGGAAAATGAGAAGGAGGAGTGGAAGAGGCATTTTGGGGAGGTGATGAGAGCAATAGTAGGGAGATGATAGCAATGAGGGGGAGATGTACACGGTTTGGGGTGGAGCAGAGGGGTAAAGAAATGAGATTTGGGAACAGAGGATAGTAATATGGAAAGGAGAAGAGGGGGTGTATTGTATAAAAGGTACACAGAGTGGGACTCAGGTATGTAAGAGAGGTTTTCCAGGGTGTTTGCTTGCAGTCTGTCCAGCGTGCAGGAGAGTTTATGCTGTTGTTGTGTCTTCCTGCTGCTTTAGTTCAACTGCTGTGTTTAACTGCTTCGCACTCGTTCAAAGCCGCACTCAATCTGAAGCAGCACCCCCATCAGTGATCTCCCCCCATGAGCTGATCTAAATTTATAGGGAGATGCTCAAATGAGCATTCAACTCCGCCCCAATTAGAAGCTGATAAGGATCACATGAATAGTGGGGGATGTTTCTTAGGAACCAGGCTACAGTTGTAAACCTGAGTGCACCTAGGAGGTGAGGACTGGTCAACATATACAAATATAAATACACCATTTGTTCAGAATTTAACAGGAGTCAATGCGTTTTTCTGGTTAAGAGCGGAGGTAGGAGATAGATGCAGTTACCTGTGAAAGTAGAGAGGGCATAATTAAAGTGCTGTGTTTAACTGCTTCACACTCGTTCAAAGCCACACTCAATCATAAGCAGCACCCCCATCAGAGACTTGCCCCCCATCACATAAACAGCGCAATGTTAGAAATATTAAATGTTTAAGTCACCATAAAACCTTTTTATTTTTAAAATATTCCTAATATCCACCTCTGATTTAAATAAGCTTTTGGTTCAATTTGTTTTCAATATCTGGACAAGTAGATTGTCATGAGGGACAAGTAGATTGGGACACCGATTTAGTCCCTTGGACGAGTAGGTTTTTCAAAAAATGTCCACACCCCTGGAATATGTCCCATAGGAAATCATGTTAAATGGACTGCTGTGCATTTCTGCACAAAGCAAAACACTTAGGTGTGAACCTAGACTAAAGGGTTAAAAACAGGGTGAGGAAGCAACAATGCTGCCTGCTTTAACCCCATTTGCTGTACTGGTCAAGGTTGCAGGGCAATTGCAGAGCAGCCTCTTTCACTTGAATGGGTCATGCTTGACAGATGCTACACCCACCAACCATGACCACTTATAACTCCTGCTGCCACATGTGCACACCCCTTGCCATTGCCGCTAAAGGGGGTGCAGTTAGGGCAGGGGGAAAAAAGATAAAAAACAAAACAAACACCACACCCCAACTGCAGGTTTTCAACTACAAATTTAAATGGATCGTTCTGGGCACCCTAGAAGGCTGCTTTCACACTGATGTGCTGTGGTTTACATGCACTGCGGTGCAAAGCATCTGTAACTTTCCTGGGTTAACTGCACTTTTCTATAAACTTCTATTATATCTTGCAGGTCTGGTGTGCTTTCTGAAATCCTGCATTCAGGAGTTTTGGTGTGCTTTCAGAAAGTAGGATTGAATAAAAGTATGTGGCCAAGTGCAGCAAACCCACAGGCAAGCTGCAGGTCCACTGCACCAGTGTGGGTAAACCGCAGTGCATCAGTACAGAAGCAACCCTATACTATTATGCCCAGTATATTGCTTCACAGTGACTTCAAGATCTCTTTCCTGCTGCTGACACCACTCTGGAGACAGCTGGCCAGGGTAAGAGGTGGAGTGCATTTGGTATCACTTCACATTGGACAGAAGCCAGCACACAGGCGGCATTGGCTTATGCAGCTCTGGATCCCTACTACAGCTCCAACTTCACAAGTAGCCCCTCTGCATTGCACTCTGTAAGCACTCTGTCCAGACTGCCATCTTCCAGTCACCTGGCCGCGATCTATGGGTTGCTGATCCCCAGGTTAATGCATGAGAATAGTGGTGTACCACATTGCAGCCAAATACAAAAAACAAGCTTACACTCTACTCGACTCATTAACAACTTCAGATTTTACATCCTGCATGACTAAGCCATTTGATGCTATACTGAATGACGCGTTACTCCCATCGGAGTGCCTCTTTACATGGACTGATCCCATCGGAGTGCCCCCTTACATGGACTGTTCCCATCGGAGTGCCCCCTTACATGGACTGTTCCCATCGGAGTGCCCCCTTACATGATCTGTTCCCATCTGGGTGCCCTCTTACATGGACTGTTCCCATCGGAGTGCCCCCTTACATGGACTGTTCCCATCTGGGTGCCCCCTTACATGGACTGTTCCCATCGGAGTGCCCCCTTACAAGGACTGTTCCCATCGGAGTGCCCCCTTACATGGACTGTTCCCATCGGAGTGCCCCCTTACAAAGACTGTTCCCATCGGAGTGCCCCCTTACATGGACTGTCCCCATCGGAGTGCCCCCCTCACATGGACTGATCCCATCGGAGTGCCCCCTTTACATGGACTGTTCTCATTGGAGTGCCCTATGCATGTATTGTTCTCATCGGAGTGTCCCTTTATGTCACCTGCTCCCCCCCCCCCCCAGTCTGTCCCAGAGATGATTGGACGGTCCTCTCCAGAGTGTCCTTGCTTTCTGAGCAGAGCTTCCTCACAGTCTAGACTCCTCCCCCTTTGGATACGTCCAAAGGGGGCGGTGCGGTACGATTAGCCAGGAGGCGGGGCTGAGGAGCGCGCGGGTAGGATCGTAGACTACTTAGGTTGCTAGGAGACCGGCGCTGTGCCTTCCAGGAGATGAGTCGAGGGGAGTGGCCTAGCAGCAAAATGGAGCTCCACTCTAGATAGGACATGTGGCCTGCACTCCATCTTTAGTTCAGGTCTCCTTTTTTTTTCTTTTTGTTTATTGAACTTTAATTCAATAAACAACCAACAAACGCAGCTCAATTAAGTGGATGTCACATATTTCCTGTGTAGATTTGTACAGAAACTGAGAAGTCTGGCTGCAGAATGGAACTCCATTTTGGAGGTCACGTTTCCTGTCAAGTGGAGCTCCACTCTGTAGCCTCTGAATATTTGTTAGTTCATTAAAGTTCATTAAAAAAGGGGCGGAGTGGAGGTCATGTGTTTCCTCTCAAATTCTGCAGCCAGCTTGTCTGAATAGAGCCCCGCCTCAGTCTAGACTCCTCCCTCCGATGATGCAGTAAGAAAGGGACGGAGCAACTTTGAGCAGCTAGGAGGCGGAGCTGAGGAGCGTGAAAAAGAAATGTATGTGATCTGTTCTGTAGTGTTTACATCGGTTGCTAGGAGACCGGCGCTGTGTTTGGAGCAGCTGCCTGCACGGTGCTGATGGTGATGGGATCAGTCCATGTAAGGGGGCACTCCGATGGGAACAGTCCATGTAAGGGGGCACTCCGATGGGATCAGTCCATGTAAGGGGCACTCCAATGGGATCAGTGCATGTAAAGGGGGCACTCCGATGGGAACAGTCCATGTAATGGGGCACTCCGATGGGATCAGTCCATGTAAGGGGCACTCCGATGGGAACAGTCCATGTAATGGGGCACTCCGATGGGAACAGTCCATGTAAGGGGGCACTCCGATGGGAACAGTCCATGTAAGGGGGCACTCCGATGGGAACAGTCCATGTAATGGGGCACTCCGATGGGAACAGTCCATGTAATGGGACACTCCGATGGGATCAGTGCATGTAAGGGGGCACTCCGATGGGATCAGTGCATGTAATGGGGCACTCCGATGGGATCAGTGCATGTAAGGGGGCACTCCGATGGGAACAGTCCATGTAAGGGGGCACTCCGATGGGATCAGTGCATGTAAGGGGGCACTCCGATGGGAACAGTCCATGTAATGGGACACTCCGATGGGAACAGTCCATGTAATGGGACACTCCGATGGGATCAGTGCATGTAAAGGGGGCACTCCGATGGGAACAGTCCGTGTAAAGGGGGCACTCCGATGGGAACAGTCTGTGTAAAGGGGCACTCCGATGGGATCAGTGCATGTAAGGGGGCACTCCGATGGGAACAGTCCATGTAAGGGGGGCACTCCGATGGGATCAGTGCATGTAAGGGGGCACTCCGATGGGAACAGTCCATGTAAAGAGGCACTCCGATGGGATCAGTGCATGTAAGGGGGCACTCTGATGGGAACAGTTCATGTAAGGGGGCACTCCGATGGGATCAGTGCACGTAAGGGGGCACTCCGATGGGAGCAGTCCACGTAAGGGGACACTCCGATGGGAACAGTCCATGTAATGGGGCACTCCGATGGGATCAGTGCATGTGAGGGGGCACTCCGATGGGATCAGTGCATGTGAGGGGACACTCCGATGGGAACAGTCCATGTAAAGGGGGCACTCCGATGGGAACAGTCCATGTAAAGGGACACTCCGATGGGAACAGTCCATGTAAAGGGGCACTCCGATGGGATCAGTGCATGTAAGGGGGCACTCCGATGGGAACAGTCCATGTAAGGGGGCACTCCGATGGGAACAGTCCATGTAAGGGGGCACTCCCATGGGAACAGTCCATGTAAAGTGGGCACTCTGATGGGATCAGTGCATGTAAGGGGGCACTCCGATGGGAACAGTCCATGTAAAGGGGGCACTCCGATGTGAACAGTCCATGTAAAGGGGCACTCCGATGGGAACAGTCAATGTAAAGGGGCACTCCGATGGGATCAGTGAATGTAAGGGGACACTCCGATGGGAACAGTCCATGTAGAAGGGCACTCCGATGGGAACAGTCCATGTAAAGGGGCACTCCGATGGGATCAATGCATGTAACGGGGCACTCCGATGGGAACTGTCCATGTAAAGGGGGCACTCCGATGGGAACAGTCCATGTAAGGGGGCACTCCCATGGAAACAGTCCATGTAAAGTGGGCACTCTGATGGGATCAGTGCATGTAAGGGGGCACTCCGATGGGAACAGTCCATGTAAAGGGGGCACTCCGATGTGAACAGTCCATGTAAAGGGGCACTCCGATGGGAACAGTCAATGTAAAGGGCACTCCGATGGGATCAGTGAATGTAAGGGGACACTCCGATGGGAACAGTCCATGTAGAAGGGCAATCCGATGGGAACAGTCCATGTAAAGGGGCACTCCGATGGGATCAATGCATGTAACGGGGCACTCCGGTGGGAACAGTCCATGTAAAGGGGGCACTCCGATGGGAACAGTCCATGTAAGGGGGCTCTCCGATGAGAACAGTCCATGCAAAGGAGCAAACCGATGGGAACAATGCATGTAATGGGGCACTCCGATGGGAACAGTCCATGTAAGGGGTAGGGGCGGCTTCATATCGGTCAATCAGATAACAAATGGCTGACGGTCCGGGCAGTCTGTGTTCTTTATCAGAGGGGTCTCCTCTATGCTGCAGATTCAAAGCAGGGAGCCGGCCTGTGCAGATTGCCAGTGACCTCTGACCCCCCAGGTCCCATTAAGGGAACCTGCCTACAATACAGCCGCCATTACTAGGTGGTCCAGGATGTAATAGAAAGGTCAAATTGTGGAGGATTGTATGAGCACAGCACACATTGTCAGATCAGATTGTGGAGATCGCTCTTCAATCATTTCTGACTTTCGCCCCACACCATGATGGTCACGATTGCTTGGGTGGGCGCTAACGATGGCGGATCCTCATACAACTCACTGTTTATGTCTTACAGAGCCCCTCCCCCATACTGGGAATCTGATTGGACGTGAAGTACCGTCAGCCTCATAGTGGAAGAGCCGTGAGCCGCCAACATGGACACCAAATGCGTAAAGGTGGTGGAACGATGTCGGCAAGTGAAGGGCGAGGGGACGGACATGAAGTATCAGATGATGGGTGCAGTGAGCAGCAGGCGCTGTCAGTACTTCATCCAGAAGACAGGTAGGTGGGTGAGGATGGGAGCAAAGGGGTCCTCACTGGGGGAAGGAATGGTGTGTCACCCATATACAGAGAGGGCTCCCCATACCCATGTATGAGCTGGAAGTGGCAGGAGATCAGTGCTGGTAGTATCCATCACAGACAACACTGACCCATCCTCCCATCCACCACATACTGACCCATCCCTGCAATCCCCACATACTGACCCATCCCTGCAATCCCCACATACTGACCCTTCCCTGCAATCCCCACATACTGACCCATCCCTGCAATCCCCACATACTGACCCATCCCTGCAATCCCCACATACTGACCCATCCCTGCAATCCCCACATACTGACCCATCCCTGCAATCCCCACATACTGACCCATCCCTGCAATCCCCACATACTGACCCTTCCCTGCAATCCCTACATACTGACCCATCCCTGCAATCCCCACATACTGACCCATCCTCCCATCCACCACATACTGACCCATCCCTGCAGTCCCCACATACTGACCCATCCCTGCAGTCCCCACATACTGACCCATCACTGCAGTCCCCACATACTGACCCATCCCTGCTATCCCCACATACTGACCCATCCCTGCAATCCCCACATACTGACCCATCCCTGCAGTCCCCACATACTGACCCATCCCTGCAATCCCCACATACTGACCCATCCCTGCAATCCCCACATACTGACCCATCCCTGCAGTCCCCACATACTGACCTATCCCTGCAGTCCCAGCATCGACCCTCCGCACAGTAGTGTATTTTACTTTTTTGCTGCCCTAGGCAAGACTAAAATTGAGCACCCACCATCTACATTTATCTCTCCCCTTGCTGTTTAAGATCCACCTCTTCAGTACAGGAGCCTGATGGAGGGCAGTGTGACATGGCAGGGGGGGGGTCGTGGGACAGGAGGGGGTCAGCGTGATGGGGGGCAGCAGGACAGGAAGGGGGCAGCAGGAGAGGAGGGGGGCAGCAGGAAGGGGGAGTAGGCCATGGAGACAGGTAGGAGGGTAGCAGGACAAGAGGGAGGCATCATGACAGGGGGAGGGCAGCATGATGGGGGGTAGCATGATGGGTGGGGAGACAGGTGGGGGCAGAGGGACAGGAGAAGTGCAGTGGGACAGGAGGAGGAGCACAGAGGGACAGGTGGGGGGCATGGGACAGGATCGGGGCAGTGAGACAGGAGGAGCGCAGAGGGACAGGTGGGGGGCAGCGTGACGGGGGGCATGGGACAGGATCGGGACAGGAGGAGGAGTGCAGAGGGACAGGAGGAGCGCAGAAGGACAGGTGAGGGGTAGTGGGACAGGAGGAGCTCAAAAGGAGAGGTGGGGGCCAGCGTGATACGGGGCATGGAACAGGATCGGGGCAGCGGGACAGGAGGAGCGCAGAGGGACAGGTGAGTGGCAGTGGGACAGGAGGAGCACAGAGGGACAGGTGAGGGGCAGCATGACGGGGCATGGGACAGGATCGGGGCAGCGCGACAGGAGGAGCGCAGAGGGACAGGTGAGGGGCAGTGGGAAAGGAGGAGCGCAGAGGGAAAGGTGAGTGGCAGTGGGACAAGAGGAGCTCAGAGGGACAGGTGGGGGGCAGCGTGACAGGGGGAATGGGACAGGATCGGGGCAGCGGGACAGGAGGAGTGCAGAGGGACAGGTGGGGGGCAGCGTGACAGGAGGCATGGGACAGCATCGGGGCAGTGGGACAGGAGGAGCGCAGAGGGACAGGTGAGGGGTAGTGGGACAGGAGGAGCACAGAGGGACAGGTGAGGGGCAGTGGGGACAGATGGGGAGTAGTGGGACAATGTGGGGGGACAGGAGGGGGGAAGTGGAACAGGTGTGGGAAAGGGTGACAGGAGGGGGCAGCGTGACCGGGGGCAGTGTGACGGAGAGGGGGCAGTGGTACGGGGGAGGGAAGTGGGACATGTGGGGGGCTGTGTGTCGGAGGGACAGGGGTGGGGAAGCACCAGTCCTCCAAGCTCTTACCTGTCCAGCAGGGGCTCCTCCAGACAGTGTCAGGATCACTCCAGGAGGGACGCTTGTGTCCCATATCCCTCAGGATCTCCGGCGGCGGCTGCAAAAGAGCGGGGGGCTCCTACACCCTGACCTCGTTCTTTTCTTTTTCCTCCTCCGCTGGCACCTTCTAGCCATCCTGCACGTCCCAGCGCACACTGACAGTGGGCCCCGCCCTCACGCGCTCCGAGCGCACACCAGGGATCCGCCCACCACTCTTCTCTCCTCTGCAGCCAGTCCCTTAGCCCGGGTGACCCTCCTTGTGTGTCGGCTTGGCTGTACACTCATCCATGGCAGCACTGTTGTTGACACACACAGTGTCCCTTCTGCCTGGGGGGCGTGCCGCCCCCTGTAAACTGCCACCCTAGACAAACGCCTTGTTTGCCTCATGGCAGATACACCCCTGGCTCCTCACCACCCCCCAACACGAACACAGTCCAATCCCTGCAACCAAAATCAGAACATTAACCCTCCTGGAGCCTTTGCCAGGAAATTCCCTCGTAGACATTCCTCACCAGAACACGTAACCTGTATGCATAGCCAAAACTTTTTTTTCTGTTCTTGGTTAAGTGGGAAGGATCGGCGCCCCTGTTGTGTTTTATTGTTTTTTTTTCGCACTGGGGAGAGTCTCTATTTTTCTTGATGGCTGTTGTCACTGAAGCAGAACATTATGAGAAATGTAAAATTGTAAAAGCTGTTCCCAGAAAAGGAATAGAGAAGTCCTCCAATGCAGACATTTGTTCTACTCTATCCAAAAGTGAAAACGATTTGGCTATAGATACAGTTAACTCCATTTAATCCCTCATTATATGTCACTTACTGTTACCAGGACATAGAAGGTGAATCTCCCCAGGGGGAACACAGATCGCAATAACAATTTCATAGGGAATCTAACCCATGACTTGCTTCCATTGTGAGGATCTTTTAAGAGATCAATAGGAAGGATTTTCCCAACAAAGCTTGAATGATGATCCACCAGGCCAGAGAAAACCTGGTGTTTGGTGACAGGTGCATCAGTTTGTCCCGAGATTGAACCGATTTGTCCCAGGATGAACTAACAAAAGAAAAGAGAAATCATTTTCCTAATGACACCAGTGTAATGGAAATTATTTTTGACTCCAATTTAAGGCTCGTTCACACTTGACTGTTTTACCAACGCTTGCCAAATGCCCCTATAGCGTTTGGCATGTGTTGGTCCGGCGTTTGCGGAGCGTTTTTTAACGCTTGGAAAATGCCGCATGCGCGGTTTAGCGGAGGTTGCTAGGTGTTTTCCGAGCATTAAAAATGCCCCACAAACGCCTATAATGAAGTTTGAATGGTATTACCGCTCCGCAAACACCCCGCAACCCTACCGCAAACGCCAGTCGCGCGTTTGCGGAGCGGCACCATAGACTAGAATAGGAGGCTTCAACGCCTCCTGACTCGACCAGAGGTGTCTGTTTTGCCTCGATGCTAATGCTCCCGTTAGAACAGCACCATGTGCTGCAATGTGCAGAATTGTCCGAGGCGTTTGGGAAGCGGTAAAAACGCTTCCCAAACGCCTCTCTTCCGCCTGCACACAACGCTAGTGTGAACGTAGCCTTACTGGTAATTTTTCCACTGACATCCACGTATGTGAAAAATATTACCAAAGGGATGCTCACATAAGGGGAATTATTTTCCCACTGACACCAATGTAATTATTTTTTTTTTTTGCACACTGTCACTGGTATGTTGGTGGGGAATAGTTTTCCCATTGACACCAGTATAAAGGGCATTATTTTACAATCTTTACCAATTTAAAGTAGCAGTAAACTTGTTATATACACGCACGCACACGCACACACGTGTTAAAGGGAGTTCTTCATTGCTGTGCTGTCAGTGTGTGGTGATTTCATGTGGTCTTCCTTCCAATGTGAGGTTTCCCATCCACGCCAAATAAACCCCTTCCCACCGGCTGTACACTTATGTAGCAACACACTGACACCAGTGAAACAGGAATTATTTTCCCATCAACTTTTACAGCAACTTGAGAGCATTATATTCCCAGTGACATCGATGTAAGTCAAATGTACAAGCAGGCATTATATTTTAACCGACATCAATGTATGAGGAATTATTTTCCCACTGACATCAATGTTAGGCACATTGGGGAGATCCAGATTGCCTTTAAATCATCTGCACATAATTAAGGAAAGCCTTGCTCGTAAAGTTCCAAAACATGCAACAGACTTGGGTAGTTCCTATTTTGGGAATTTTCAAATGTAAGAATTACTGACAGTTTGTAGATAACGTAACAGGAGGTAATTAAAACCACCTCCAATTTGGTGTACAGAGACAGGCCAGACCATGTTTGCGCTGCAAAGCTGTTGTGGATGTTACGCTTCCTCCTTAGGGCTTGCTGGTTGCTAGAATGCTGGAGGCTGCTGCTATCCTAGCAACCAAGGATGCATCTCTGGCTCCATTCAGCTGACAACCAGGAGATTCTCCAGGTGACAGCTGATTGTAAATGAAGGGGCTAAGAATGCCGGCTGATGTAATAAACTAAATATGGCACTTTTTGAACAATGACATCAGTCAGCACCCCCAGCACCCCAACCCTTTGTTTACATTCAATTGTAGGCTGGGGAACATTCCAATCATCAGCTGAATGGGGCGAGGGATGCGTAATTATTTGCTAAGGCACTGCCTACTGCACGCCTAACAGCATCTTACCAACCAATGGCACTGTGCGGCTCAGGAGCTCAGTATGGACTGAGGACAGGGTGTCCACAGTTTGTACACTGTGGCCTCATTGCTGCACCCCTCACCATGCCTCTATGTGACACATTGTTGTGCCTGTTTCTTACGTTTACAAAAATGGCAACTGTCCCATTTTATAGCTAGTTTTAGAGGATAAGTTCACCTTTAAAAAAATAAATAAATAAATAATACATGCACATCTTTTTGTAGGTAAGAAAATGTGCATTTATTAGAAAGCATCGCTCCTGCAATCAGCAGATCGCAGGTGCTATGCAGGACTTCTGCAGACTTGTCAGTGTATGTGTGCTTTTACTCCGTACGGGCAAGCAGATACACACTGACGGGAAGAGACAATGAACTACTACAGTGCTCAACAGTGCTGTGGTAGTTCACTGAGGACTACAAGTCGAGAGTGTAGTTTCCCATTCACAGAATTCTGTGACTGAATGACACTGCCGGGCGGGCGAGCAATAGGTATCCCGTGCCTATTATGTGGTATAGGTATCCTAATTAAGGAAGCTGCTTACACCAAAAAACGTGTATCTCCTCTCAACTGAAGGATCAACAGTTATTAAAGCTAAAATCAGTGCTACCCATAAATCAGCATAATTAACAATGTGTCTCATTAATAAAATCATACAAGTTAGGCCTCGTTCACACTATACGTGCAGAAAAACTGATGGAAAAGATTTCACTCGCAGAGCACAAATTTACATCTGTTTTCATACGCATATCAGTGAGTTTTATACAGGGAATAGGGCACATTGAGAACTATTGTTTTCTTTGTACCCTTGCAGAACGTATGCAGAAAAACTCAGAAAGGTATACAGAAAAAAATGGCACGAACAAGGCCTTAGGTTCTATGACTATTCGTAACAATGTAACATGACAATATAAATACATGCAATAAAGGAAAAAAATAAATTAAGATTAAAATGATAAAAAAACTTAAAAAAATATATATTAATAATATATTTTTTAATTATTATTTTTATTTTCATTTTTAGTAATTTTTTTCTATTTTTTTATTGCATTTATTCACATTGTTGCATTACAGTTTTACAAATAGTCACAGAACTTTATTGTTGCATGATTTTATAAATGAGACACATTGTTAATTATGTTCATTTATGGGTGGTGCTGCACTTGCTTAATTTTGGGGATTTGCTGTTTTTGCCGCCCTTCGTCAGACCCCTGGTCACACTTTTTTCTGATCTGCCTATATGAAATCTTAGGAGTCTTTTAGTTGAATCCCATGGTCAAAAATGAAACTGCCCAGAGACAATACATTCTTTCTCCAGTTTTGACATTTGTAACCAAAAGATGACAAGCCTGCCCACCACGACAAGGTAGACTCTTTCAGGGCAGGACCTACACTAAACTACACTACGCTAACCTACTCCATGCTAGTCATCGTATTTTTACTGTTAGATGCCTGATTGTAATAAGCCTCATCCTAGAACCTTCCATCTTCCTCTCCAGACTTGTTTACTAAGATCTACATAAGAACAACCCTTTTCATTCACAAAACAGAGAACAGATTTGAAATGGTTGTTGCTGTTATCTTATGGTGGGTGATGCAGTGGTCAGCAATGCTCACCTGTAATGTCCCGACACATTTCCCTTCTTTAATCAATGCAGAGCTCTCTTCCACATAGATGCCTTCAGTCTGAAAGGTCTAAAGCGATTTAATTGTCGTGAAGTTTGTTCACAGAGAACTGCCTTTGTCGCCCTCCTCATCCTACCAGTCCTCAGTTTTACTGACATAGACAAATGCTCACAATAGTGTGTTACAATAAATAATTGGATGTTAAATAAATAAATTAGGTTTTTTTTAGAATTACAATTCCAAAACATCTAAATAGAGCCCATGGCAGCAACAGGGGGAATGACAACCCTCAGGGTACTGTGGTCACCCCCTGAAGGAGGACACCCCACCCATATTCCACCTATCAGGCCATGCACAACACCCCAGTTATCCCACCAGACCACACCCAACTGGGAGGAGGTGCAATCAATCCTGAACTTCGTGAACCCAACAGGAAGGCCGAGACTTCCTCAGAGCTATGCACCACCGACATTCCTGTCCTGCCACAGTTTCAGAGCTTCCCCGAGAGGTAGCCTCACTCCATTCCTTCAGGCACAGAGTGTCTACACTCCGCCTAAAAAAAAACCTGTGCTAATACACTATTATGAGCATTATTTTTTAATTATATTAATAAAAGGTAATTTTATTTTGGTTTATTCACATATATTATGGATTGGCAATATGAGATTATTAGTATACAGTATTTGATTAAGGGTTTTGTATATTAAAATATTTTTTATATACATGTACTTATTTTTTATATACATATAATTCTGTATACTAATTTTTATATTAATTGCATCAGGTTGGTATCACCCGTTTTTTTTGAGGATTAGGGGGTGAGTTTTTTTATTTTTTATCTAGTGTATTTTTATCAAATTTATAATTATTTAGATTATTAAAGGTTTTTTGAGGCTGTCCAATTTATACTGTCCAATAATGATGTTGGGAGCCATTAAGGGATATATACTATATAGTGCCATTAAGAAGTACTGCCCTGTGATCTATAGGGTCTGTGGAAAACAGGCTTCTTTTCACTGCGAGTCCGACGGTAGGGTTGCCTAGTTACCATTCGGACTACACTAGTATGGCAGTGGTTGTGCCGCCCAGCGGTCTGATTGGCAGACCTTCAGCCTATAAAATGGAGTACTGTCTACCAATAACGCAGTCCTGAAAAAGTCAATCGCATTCCTGTTCAAAATGCATGCTATTCTTTGCGGTGCAATTTGCGTCCATACATTTTGTATGGACGCCAATGGCATAGCAAAGTATCGGTAATTGGTAACGGCGAGTACTTGAGCGACAGTATCGATATCACACTTGCATCCCTAGTTAGGATATGACAGTGTTGTATCTGATGAATGTTAGACAATGTGGCCAGTAGATTAGATCCATCAGCATTTAGAGCCCGGAATTCAAATGTTGGAATTGTGTCCCTGGTGGTGGGTGTTTATTGGCTAGAATAGTTTTCTCACACCTTTATTTATAATGCTGACATTTTGACATTTGCTGTGTACAATGGTTGCACCATCTAAATCATTTTATGATCGTTATTTCTAGGTTCTGGGTTGCTTGCAAGATTCCAGACTGGACATCGAGTGGATGAGATATTTTCACAATCTACCTGACTCACTTACCTCACTCCTGATGCTGCTGACAACCGCCAATAATCCAGACGGTACGGCTTTATTCTTTCATGCACAAATCTGAGACCGCAGAACTGAAAGCAAATGCTGCACAAAAAATAGATGACTGGAGTGTTAACTAGTGGATGTGTATTTCTTATTTCTGAAAGATAAAGATCTCATGTAGGGCCAGTTCACACCACAAAACGCACTCTGGATGCATTCCGGATACGTTTTTGCTTACAGTTCACACCACACTCTGTTGCGGTGCAGTTTTGATGCAGTTTGCCATGTTCCAGTATGGTTCTGTTTAGAACAAAATGCAGCATTTTCTCTTTTTTTCCTGCACCAGAAGCTGAAATAGGCTGTGGGATTTGCAGTGTGCATAGAACAGTGCGTATGATCACAACTAGTGCGCATGCTTGTTTCAAAGAAACAGGTGAGGAGGAAAAGCATAGGTGTGGGAGCTCATGAAGGATTGGGGAAAACCTCCTGCGCTCAATCCTACTAAACTAATAATAAGCTGCTACACCTGCACCTTATTACCGAAAGTGAAAAACCAAAATATAACAAACAATAAGTGTAGCGCTCTGGTGAAAACTAACTAAATCTCAACATAAACAACATGTGACATAATGGTGGAACAAACCGTGAATCTTAATGAGAATGAATGCTAAAACAGTGCAACATCACACGATATTGTGCATATGGTGGACATGACTAATATTAAGCCCCCTAATACAGGGATATACCCTATAAAACAAGTGCTCTGTGTCAACACACTTTATTCATACCATAAATAAACCGCTGAAATCAGAAAAAAAATATATATATATATACAGCAAGTGAATATAAATGAACACATCACTGAAAGTAATATCTCATAAACAAAACTTGCCACCAGTGTTCACAACAATAAATGCAATCATGCAGGTGAATCTTGTACGTTTGTAGGCTCTGGTGATGACTCCACACACAGCTAGATTGGCTCCTCACCTCCTTGCTGCGACCCTAAAAGGGCCTAAATGCCTTATGGATCACTCCTGGATCCCCCTTGGGTTAAAGCGTATCCTCTAGGAATATCCTAAATGGCTGTTATTCAGAAAAATCATCTCCCACATGGTCCACAAAGAGAAAAGCCTCCATAGTGTTTTATCATTTATTAACACAGTAATTAAAATAATATACACAGGACACTCACATGATACATCTTCTTGTATACAGCATTTTGAACCTGATGTATGGGTGTACTTGCATGGGTTCTTTAGGGAGTCCAAAGATGGCGTCCGCGCCAAAAATGACGTCACCTATGCCTTGCATCACCTCTCACGTGACTTCCTCAGGGACCCTGACACCATTATGTCACATGTTGTTTATGTTGAGATTCAGTTAGTTTTCACCAGAGCGCTACACTTATTGATTGTTATAGCTCATGAAGGATGTTACAAGGAAGCAGAAAAACACAGTAAGAAATGATTTTATGAAAAATAGATTATTACATTAACTAGCTGATGTGTATTGGATTTTTTTCTGAATAAGGATATTGTTTAGTGTCACAAAAAAAATCTGGCCTCCTCCTTCCCCTTATAGCCAGCCAATCCTCTCCTTTTTTGTTAGATGTTAAAGAAGTGACACTAAACTTTGGTTTAAAAAATGTGTTGTTAACCCAAAAAGTAGTTTTTACTGCTTCAAATCCCAATTTTTTTTTTTTTTTGTGAGTGGGCTGTGCAGTGTATGTAGAGCAGTGTACATGGCCATAACTTATATTCACTGCTCTTTCCAAATAAACAGAAGTGAGGGGGATAGGAGACATTTGGGAGTCAATGGCGGATATCACAATGATACACAGTAAGACACAATTTCTTGAAAAATAATTGTTTTTTTTTTTTTTGTTAAATCAAGATATCATTTAGTTTCAGAAAAAAAAATATCTGGCCTCCTCCCCTAATAGCCAGGCTATCACGTTCTTTTCTTGCAAGATGTTAAAGTGACACTCCAGTGTGCATAGAACAGGCGTATGATCACAACTAGTGTGCTCATTTCAAACAAACAAGTGGGGGGAAAGCATAGGTGTGGGAGCTCATGAAGGATGTTACAAGGAAGCAGAAAGACACAGTAATAAATTGTTTAATGAAAAATAGTTTATTACAGGGCCATTAATTAGTGGATGTGTACAATTATAAACAACAAATTCTCACACAGTCACAAATGCTACTAAAAATATTCCCTTCTTGTGTCAAATACAAAACTATATATCAGAAAGCAGCTCACACTAACACATACTCATGATGTGCGTGGATTCTAATACATAAAACACGCAGTGCCGCGCTCTCTTTTAGTATGTGAGAGCAAACAAATTATGTTATAAAACACTGAACATATGTGAAAAAAGTCTCTAAGTATAAAGTTTTTCTTCAACTTGAAACAAACTTCACAATTTCATATCTTCATGCAATATAAATCCTCCACCACAAATTCCAGATGTGCCCTCACCAGGGGTTTTTGACCTCACATATAGTTTGTTCAAAAAACGCTTGTGTTCCTTGAGGTGGACATAAATGGTCAGATGTATCCTGAAAAAGGTATCTTCCTCCAAAGATTAAAGGGATCGGTGATCTTTCCTCTTCCATTTAGCATACATGTCAAAAAACGAGTAAAACACAATAGTGCGTTATCCTTTAAAACACATTACTTTACTAAAAGCATAAAAAGTGGCCAGTCACATGGTACAGGTGCTAGATCGCACCAGATATATGCGCAATTAAAACCTGTAATACTCTTGTATGAGCAATCAAAGGAAACTCCACTCCTGAAATGTAACAATGTGGTTGTAACGATGAAGGGGGGGCTTGGTGACGTCATGAAGCTCGCTGTTCATCGTTACAACCACATTGTTACATTTGAGGAGTGGAGTTTCCTTTGATTGCTCATACAAGAGTATTGCAGGTTTTAATTGCGCATATATCTGGTGCGATCTAGTACCTGTATTATGTGACTGGCCACTTTTTATGCTTTTAGTAAAGTAATGTGTTTTAAAGGATAACGCACTATTGTGTTTTACTCGTTTTTTTATCATGTATGCTGAATGGAGGAGGAAAGATTAAAGGGATCGGTGATCTTTGGAGGAAGATTCCATTTTCAGGATACATCTGACCATTTATGTCCACCTCGAGGGACACATGCGTTTTTTGACCAAACTATATGTGAGATCAAAAACCCTGTTGAGGGCACATCTGGCGTTTGTGGTGGAGGATTGATATTGCATGAAGATATGAAATTGTGAAGTTTGTTTCAAGTTGAAGAAAAACATTATACTTGGAGACTTTTATTCACATAGGTTCACTGTATTATAACATAATTTGTTTGCTATCACATACTAAAAGCGCGGCACTGTGTGTTTTATGAACTAGAGGATGTGTATTGGATTTTTTCTGAATGATAAGGATATTGTTTAGTGTCACAAAAAAATCCGGCCTCCTCCTTCCCCTTACAGCCGACCAATCCTCTCCTTTTTAGTAAGATGTTAAAGAAGTGACACTAAACTCTGGTTTAAAAAATATATCCAATTCAAATATGTGTTCTTAAGCCAAAAAAAAGTCATTGGTGCTCTCAGACCCTCCAAATCTCCATTTTTACTTTTTTTAATTTGTGATCCAACTTCCTGATATGGGCCCTGGGCGATGGGTGATGGGGCGTGCAGTGTGTATAGAGCAGTGTACATGGCTACAACTAATATTCACTGCTGTTTTCAAACAAAGAGAAGTGGGGAAAAGGAGAGGTTTGGGAGTTAATGTAGGATGTCACAAGGAGTTTTATTTTCAAAAAGAAGTTGGAGGGAAGGTGTGGAATCTCATGGAGGATGTTACAAAGAAGTAGAAAAACACAGTAAGAAATTATTTCCAGAAAAATAGATTACAGGGACAGTAACTAGCGGATGTGTTTGGGTTTTTTTTCTGAATAATAGGGATATTGTTTAGTGTCACAAAAATAAAAAAATCTGGCCTCCTCCACCCCTATAGCCAGCCAATCCTCTCCTTTTTTGTAAGATGTTAACATTAAGATGTTTTAAAAATGTATACAATAACCCAAAAAAGTGACTTTTTCTGATCCAGATCTCCATTTTTTGTAATCTAACTGCCAGCTGTGGGTGACAGGTGGTGGGTTTTGCAGTTTGTATACATAAAATATAATATTATATATAACATTTTCTTTTTTAAACAGAAATGAGAAGAAAAGGAGAGGTTCAAGGGTTAAAGAGGATGTTACATGAAGTCAGAAACACACCATAATATCTTACATTAACTTACCACTATTTTATCTATGTTTAAAAACTAAAATCTATTTTTTTTTTTTTTTGTATTTTTTTTTTTTTTTTTGTAATTTTTTTTTTTTTCCAAACAAAGTGAGAAGAAAAGGACAGATTCAGGAGACAGGGAAGATGTCAGAATCAGAAACACACAGTATAGAGAGAGCTATGGCTAAAAAATGGACTTTTTTTCCCCTTTAAGCCAGTAATTAGGGGGAGGTAAGAGAGATGGGCTGTAAACATAAAAAACCCATAATTGCCTGATGTTACTTACCTCATTCGGCCCTTACCTGATGTTACTTACCTCATTCGGCCCTGGGTCTTTTGGCTCCTTGAGGCTTGCTGTACGCTGCCTTTCTTTTGGGCTCTTTGGCATTCAGGGCATCCAGGAGACCTTCAGCTACCAGCTCTTTGTATTTAGCCCCTTTGCTTGCTCGGGAAGAGCATCGCTGGGTGCTGGTTGTAGGCTCCTGGGATGCCAAGCTGGTGGTGATGTCCCTCCTCTTCACCTTGAGGGCCTTTCCATCTTCAGCCCTCTTCCCAGATGTCTTTGGGAACCTCACTGGATAGTGGAAGATGGGAGCCATGGTGCAGGTAGTAGCCATGTCCAGAAGCTGTCCCAGGGCCTCAGTCTTCTCAGGCTTTCCTCCCTGCAGGTAAGTGACAGCGGCCATGATGTCCTCCTCTCTGTCCTTCCCGGTGCAGTCCGAGGATGCGAATCCCAGAAGCAGAAGAGGGTCCGCTGATCCCCAGTCGAAGTCTTTGGCCATCACAATAGCAGAAACGCTGAAAACTTGCTGAAATCCACAGAAATCCACAGAAATCCTGGAGCTACAGGTGTCTGTGTCCTCAGCAGTACAGCTATCAGCAGCGATCAACTGTCACTTTTGGTGTGAGGTTGTTTACTCAAATCTCCCCCCCCCTCCCCCCCCCCCCCTCCTCAACCGACCTGATGCTTAGAAATTCACCTGTTAGCCCATTTGTTTAACACATAAACCTTATTTTACCCCAAATACAACCAGAAATATTGTTCTATAGACACACACATTAATATCACCATACATTTAGACTGGGCGTGTTTAACCCTTTTTCTGCCAGAGACGTTTTTAGGGTTTTTTTTACACATATTTTAAAAATGAATTTAAGGTGATTGCTGAAGATTACAGAAAACCCCCAAACATGATATATTTTCTTGCAGCAGAGACCCTGGCAATTCAAATATCAAAAATTATATCAAAAATTAGACAATTTATGTCACATAATATGTGTGCAATGGTTTTTCAAGCTCAAATTTTTAGTAAAAAATGTCACTAGAGTTCATTTTAGGGCACACAAACACAATATATTCCCCAAATGTTTGGTAAAATATAAAAGATGAAGTTGCACCAGGTAAATAGATGCCCAATATGTGAAGCTTTAAAACTGAGCGTGCCCATAATACAGACATGTACTTCAGCACCCTATATTTTCTCCAAGGGGACACATTAAAAGCCCCTCCAGGTCATTAGGTTGGAAGTAACTCTGTATAACAGCCCTAAAATGATTGCTGTCACTCTGGCATGTGCAGCAATGCACAACACGTGTAGCACCAGCAATGTTTTCATATGTGGGTGCCGTGACTGGTGTGCTCAGGTTGGTATGTACATAGGGGGGGGGGGGGGACCTTTTGGAGGTTTAAGTGCCTGGGTGTACGTTTATTTGTTGACACTTTTTATTGATATCACAGAGAGGACACCGTCTCCTATGTGATGTAATGCCTTTGTGACAGGTGCTGCTTCTTCACACATCAGGAGTCTATTTCAGCAGCAAGCCGACAGACAACTTGTGATACATTGTTACATACAACACACTCCCAGCTCCTGGTGTGTACCCCCCCCCCCCCGGCAGTGAGAGGGTTAATGATGCCGTAACAGATGTTGGTGTTTCTGGGGGTTGGAGGGGCATTAGGGGCCTCTTACTATATGGCTGATTCATGATTTGGTTGCCTTGTCTTGGCAGTGTGTATTTCCCTCCTGGGATCCAGTTTGTGTTTTTCTGCTCCTGATAGTTGTCTGTGAGTATGGCTGGGGAAGACAGGAATGGAGGGCACTCACACTCTATTAGTTTCACTGCAGGCAGGTGAGATGTCGGGTCTTTTAGACCCCTGTCACCAGTTACTGTGAGCAGGGAAAGGGCCACGCTCGAAATGCGTTGTCATGGTGACAGTGGAAGCCTCCATCTTGTTTGGTCCAGCTTGCACTCCACCTTGATCCCCGGATCCAGTTAACTTCCTTTGTTGATGTCACTTCTGGTGCACCGCATCCGAGCCCACGCAGGTTACCGAGTGACTCCCAGAATCCTAGTGGACCCAGCCGGAGACCCATTGATGGTGGATCCTTACTAGCGGAGTCACTAGTGGTTATAAAACAGTCCTGTTTGCTGACATGGGCTCACCGCTGACACTCCTGCAGCTCTGTGAGCTTCTATCTCCCTGGAAGGCTTTCCTTTAATGTGCAATGTTGCTGTTTTTATTGAAGTTCATCCTCTCTTGTTCTGACTGGTATATTACCATTGATCAAGCAAGAGAGCACGTGTTTTATCTGCCATAAATATGCTTGTGCCTTGTTATAAACGTTTAGTGCCACAGTGACCGAATTGTTGTTCTGATTTTTGATTTGACATGGGGACTCCTTTATACAAGTCACTTTCCTCGAATCGCTTTTGGGACATTTGGTTTCATGTTTGCTTTTTTCACCACTCTTGGTGATTTTCATGCGAAGCAGCTGAGGACTAGCAGCCACTTTAGACAATCATTCTATGTATACCTCACTGCCCAGCCTTAGCGCCTAAACTTCAGGATATATATCCAAATTTATTCTGCAGAAGGGCAATGACCCCAAACATACATCCAATGTCATTATAACCATCTTTACTGTAAAGAAGAACAAGGAGTCCTGGAAGTGATGGTTTGGCCCCCACAGAGCCCTGATCTCAACCTCATCAAGTCTGTTTGGGATTACATGAAGAGTCAGAAGGATAAAGGGCAGCCTACATCCACAGAAGATATGTGGTTAGTTCTCCAATCTGTTTGGAACAACCTACCTGCCGAGTTCCTTCAAAAACTGTACAAGTGTACCTAGAATTGATGCTGTTTTGAAGGCAAAGGATGGTCACACCAAATATTGATTTCATTTGGATTCCTCTTTGGTTCATTTATCTTCCATTTTGTTATTTGATAAAAATAAACTATTAACACTTCTATGCCTGAAAGAATCCATAGTATAAGTAAACCCTCATCTTGTAAAATAGCCCATTCAGTTTGAAATAGAAATGAAAGGCAAAACATTTATGTATACATATAGAAAAAGTGAAAACATATCTTCTTTTCTCAGCTTCATATGGAACTCAGGGAAGAGAAACAGCAGCACACTGGTCTTCCCAGTGAAAGGCTGTGAAGGAAGCATGTCAGCACAGTTTAATCCATGGAGAGCAGGCTGAGTTGTCAGCAGAACCAGAAAACTGGCCACGCTGTGCTCTCATGCCTGGTGTGGTCAGTTTTTAATAGGAAAGCAGAGGAACTGGCAGGAACACCAACAATTTCACACAAAGCAAGCAATTCAAGGAGAACAGGATACTTTTTTTTTTTTTGGTACAAGCACGTGGTACAACAGTTGTATGTCAGGAGTATGCAATGTTGGGCTTACATATTTAATTTACAGCATTTTTTACACCGGCCTAAAATGTTTGCACAGCAGTGTGTGTAAATAAGTGTATGTGTACGTGTGTGTGTTTATAAAAATATATTTAAAAAAATTGTACTATCCCCGAAATAAAATTCCCAACAATGTTTTTAATGGTAGTTGGATGTTTTGGATATGTTCTATTGGTGTAAGACTTGTGAATGTTACCCCTCCCTATCCTAAAATAGGACATTCAGAATAAAGGCAGTCGCTTACTTTGGAATTGAATGCATGAATGGATTTCCTTCTCTGAAAACTTTCAGCCAGAGTCTGGAGTGGTTGGGACATTGATATAGATGTAAAGCTGGGTTGGGTGAAGATCTGCTATTTGTGCCTCTAATGATTTTCTCCTTGGTTTTTTTTTCACTTTTTTGATCATTCATTTTATCTTGGAGATCCACATCTGTAATAACACATTCACCTGCTATTTATCTTGTTTTTCTAGCACACCATTTTAGCACTTAAACAGAGAAAGGGAAATCAACATGGGGGATGAAAGTGAATGGTTGAAACGTCCTGTTGACCAGAAGTGTGAGCACAAGGTAAATTGTGATTTATGATGTTTAAATATGATCCACGTCATCATGCATGCCTAAAAGAGAACTTGAACTCCCTTTCCCACTTCCAGACCAGACACTTTTTTACCCTCGTCCTGTCCAGGCCAATTTTCAGCTTTCAGTGCTATCACAGTTTGAATGACAATTGCGCAGTCATGCAACACTGTACCCATATGAATTTTTTAGCATTTTTTTTAGACAGATAAAGCTTTATTTTGGTGGTATTTATTCACCGCTGGGATTTTCATTTTTTTTGCTATGTAAATGAAAAAGTCCAAAAATTTAGAAAAAAAGTGTTTTTCTTATAAAATTTTGGAAATAAATAGTATTTCAGTATAAATATTGGCCAAAATTGATTCTGTTATCTTTTTAGTAAAAAAAAATAACCCAAATTAGTTTATAACCAAAAATTATAAGTTTTAAACATTTGTTTTTTTTTTTTTTACATATTGTCACCCTAGCAGTACAGTGTCACCATGGTGACACTGTACTACATGTGAGGGGTGATGAAGTTTTTTTTTTTTTGTTTTTTTTTTTACACTGATTGCTTTTACACCCGTAAAGACTGTAAAAGCAATGATTTCTCCTTCTCACTAGCTGCATTCTTGCAGCCATTGAGAACTACTGTGTGAGCTGTGATTGGTCACAGCTTGTCACAGGGTACAAGGCTGTTGTGAATAGCCTTGTACCATGTGATCTCTGTGATCATTAACAGATTTCACACGTAGTAAGCAATGTCAAAAGTGACATCTTGCTTACTACTCTGCATGATCGGGATGTCACACAGAGGTCCTGTCCGACGATTGGTGTTTCACTGTGTCCAGAGGACACAGCGGGCACCGGATTGCGGTGCTGCGTACTGCCAGGGAGCGCGCACAAGCAGGGTGCAGGAAGGCTGTTTATAAACGGCCACACGACCCTGCACTGCCACTGTCCGGCCGTTTATATACAACAGCCGGATGGGAGGTGGTTAATGGCACTTTTTGGTTAATGGCTGGGAGTTGGCACAGCTTAACTATCATGAGCCCACTAAAGTTGGTTGTCACAGTGGATACATGATTGGGAACCCATCCCACAGGCTGCGTGTCAAAGCTGTGACTGAGAGCTGTCTTTGACAGCTCAGTTAATGTGCAGTGAGCTTGCTAATTGCTGTTGTGGGTGCATATGTGCCGACGCGGGGTGCTGAGGCCCACTTTTTCTTGCTATTGCAGATATGGGCTACATGGTTGGCAAAAGGTTACGTGAAGGGAGGATGATTTATTGTACATGCTCAGTTTTGCTACCAATGTGAACCTCCTTCAGCCCTACTTCGGGAATCTTCACTGTGTAGCCCTACCTGGCACCGCAGAGCCTTTGCCTCAGTTTTTACTTGACTAGAAGGATAAAATGTGTCTGACGGAAATCCAATACATCTCACCATCCAAATACTACCGTTCCTACAGTAAAGCATGGAGGTGGTAATATCCTGTTCTGGGGGGCTTCTGTGCAGCAGGGATTGGAGCACTTGTCAGGATAGAAGGAAAGATGGATGGGGTGAAAAACCATCAAATTCTTGAGGAAAATGGGCTGCCTTCTGCCAGAAAGTTGTCAGTGAGAAGGTTTACCTTCCAACATGATAATGACCCAAAGCACACAGCAAAAATGGCCACACAGTGGTTGGAGGAGAAAAAGGTGAACGTCCTTGCATGGCCTAGTCCAGGGGTAGGCAAACGGCGGCTCTCTAGCTGTTGTGGAACTACATTTCCCATGAGGCATTGCAACATTACAAAACTGACAGTTACAGCTATGACTTGCAGAGGCATGATGGAACTTGTAGTCCTGCAACAGCTGGAGAGCCGCAGTTTGCCTACCCCTGGCCTAGTCAGAGCCCAGACTTAAACCCCTTTGAAACTCTGTGGAATGATTTAAGACTGCAGTCCACAAACAGTCACCATCAAATTAAAGTGAACTTGAGCAGTTCTGCAAAGAAGAGCGGGCAAATATTGCCAAGTCTAGATGTGCAAAGTTAGTGGAGACCTATCCCAACAGACTAATGGCTTTAATTATCCGCTTGCCTGCAGCCCCATAGCAGATATACTGCTACAGGGCAGCTTTGCAAAATCACGTAAATATATGTGATTTTGTAGTTCCAGGTAGGGGGTTTTCGTGTGCGGTGCCCTACCCGTTCTGCTATTGGCTCCTGAGGATGTCAATCACCAGGTCCTGGCTGGTGATTTTTGGCCAGGACTAGGTGATCATCTGCAAAGCTGAGAGGGGAGAGACCTATGTGTAAACAACACAGATCTCTCTCCTGTCAGCATTGACATGCTGCACAGCAGAGATCTAGAAAGCAGCAGCTTTGCTTAGTAAAACACAACACAGTACACAAAAAAATCACTCCCTAACCCACAGTTAACCCTTTGATCGCCCCAGATGTTAACCCCTTCCTGCCCAGTGTCATTAGTACAGTGTCAGTGCTTTATATTAGCACTGATCACTGTATTAGTGTCACTGGTCAGTGGCAGTTAGTCTCCCGCAGTGTTAGATTGCCCACTGCAGTCCCACAGTTCCGCTATAAGTCGCTGATCACCGCCCTTACCAATATATAAAAAAAAATTCATTATATGTATGTGCCGCCATTTTGTAGATGCTATAACTTTCACGTAAACCAATTAATATACACTTATTGGGATTTTTTTTAGCAAGACATTTAGCAGAATACATTTTGGCCTAAATTTATGATGAAATGTATTTATTTTTTTGTAATTAATATGTTTTATAGCAAAAAGTCAAAAATATTGTTGTTTTGCTTTTTCAAAATTGTCAGTATTTTGTTTTCTTTATAGCACAAAATATAAAAACCACAGAGGTGATCAAATACCTATTTGTGGGGAAAAAAATGACATAAATTTCATTTATGTTCAGCGTTGCATGACTGCACAATTGCCAGTTAAAATAACGCAGAGCTGTATCGTAAAAAATGGCCTGCTTAGGAAGGGGGGTAAATCTTCTGGAAGGCAAGTGGTTAAAGCAAAGATTGATTCAACAAAACACTGACACAAGCGGGTGATCCTTTTTCCAACTCGGTGATTCTGTTTTTGACTTTTTCAATTCTTTTTCTGACCTGTTGGTGTTCTATCTTTCACTTGGATGTTGTAACAAAAAATCTTTTTACTTTCTATGCCTCGTTCACATGGGTGTGCTGCAGTGTATACCTGTGAGAGGGCCATGTATGACCACAGGGGGATGCCCAGGTGTTCAGGTGGGTGCCATGCAGATGTGGGGGTGCAGTCCGAAATGCAGAAGTGTGCGTTTGGGGCTGTACACCCACACAGCTGTCAGATTGAGAGCAGTGGCTGTGTCCATGCAGCTCTGTGTCCCAATTGACATGAATGGGACTGCCTGCATGGGGATGCATGAACACCTGTGGCTAAAAGCGGCAGTACGCCTGTGTGAACGAAGTCTAAATCTTTATTTAAAGTATACCTACAGGCAAAACTTTGTAGTTTTGAATTGAGTGGAAAGGGTTTAGAACACCTGTCAGGTTTTTATTGCTGTCTGTGTCTCCCAGGGGCGGACTGACCATTTGGAAACGCGGGCACTGCCAGAGGGTCCGGGGTCAGTAGGGGGCCCCATGAGATGCCACTGGTACCTTTTTCATAGGCTTTTTTGAGTTTGGGCAAGGACACAGGGGCCCCATGATCCCCTATTGCCCGGGGACACCATGAGTTGTCAGTCCACCCCTGGTGTCCCCTTTAGGGAGATTCACCCTCTCTATTTGCCCGGTTTACTATTATCACCGAAAGTAAAAGAAAATCACAAATTTAGTTTTGTGACCAGAACGGAATAGAGAGGAAATCTTCCAAGGGGGCACTAGTTTTGATGACAGCCACGGATTCCTTCACTTTGGATGGGTTTCCTTTCACTTCCTTTTTTGGCCATGGGATAGGAAATGAAAGGAAATCTCCCCAATGGGACACAGATGACCAAAATAAAACTGACAAGTGTTAAACCCTCCTTTACCCTATTGGAAATTAAAAAAAAAAAGCTTTGCCTTTATTTCTACTTTAAGGGCTCTAAAGATGAGACCTCTGAAGTCCTGGGTCTATACCCCTGCAGTGCCCATTATGAGGGGTCTCCACTTTTCTATTTTATACTATGAAAAATGTAACAGAAGGAGCAGGAACACCCATAAAATAAATATACGAGGCCAGGGGCTGATTCATGCAACAAGGCTCAACCCACAACAACAATATCACCCTTGGGTGGACTGACCTTATGGGTTATGGCATCTTCAGTCATTTCTACAGGCTTTACTCATCTGTTTATGTCTACTATGTACTTAAAATTGGTCTAAATTGTGTAATTTACTTATCTGCAGCATGTTCTACATTTGCAGTCACATTTGTGAAACCCCCACTATATGTTTACTATGGGTTCCCAATTACAAAGCAAATCTAAAACTCTTGTTTAAAAAAAAAAAGATCTTACTATTTAGATGTTTGGTCTTTGGGCAGACTGCAAGCTATTCTGAACAATTTTAGCCCTTTCACTGCCAGAACCGTTTTTGCATTTTTTTGCACACGTTTACAAAATCATTTTAGGCCTGAAGATTACACAAAACCCCCAAACATTATACATTTTTTGAAAGCAGACACCCTAAAGAATGAAATAGGGGTAGTTCCAATTTGTTATGTCGCACAATATTACCACAAAGGTCTAGGAAATGCAAAATTTCATGAAGAAACTCACTAAACTGAATTTTAAGGCAAACAAATGCAACAAATTACAAACAAATTTTTTGTAAAATATAAAAGAGGACTGTGCGCTGAGTATATAGATACCTAGCATGTCAAACATTAAATTTACATGTACCTGTGAAATGGCGACAAACGTCAGTACCTTATATTTTCTATAGGCAACACTTCAAAAGCCTCTACAGGTCATCAGTTTAGTGTTACAGAGGGGGCACTCCGATGGGATCAGTCCATGTAAGGGGACACTCCGATGGGATCAGTCCATGTGAGAGGACACTCCGATGGGATCAGTCCATGTGAGAGGACACTCCGATGGGATCAGTCCATGTGAGAGGACACTCCGATGGGATCAGTCCATGTGAGAGTACATTCCGATGGGATCAATCCATGTGAGGGGGCACTCCGATGGGATCAGTCCATGTGAGGGGGCACTCCGATGGGATCAGTCCATGTAAGGGGACACTCCGATGGGATCAGTCCATGTGAGAGGACACTCCGATGGGATCAGTCCATGTGAGAGGACACTCCGATGGGATCAGTCCATGTGAGAGGACACTCCGATGGGATCAGTCCATGTGAGAGTACATTCCGATGGGATCAATCCATGTGAGGGGGCACTCCGATGGGATCAGTCCATGTGAGGGGGCACTCCGATGGGATCAGTCCATGTGAGGGGGCACTCCGATGGGATCAGTCCATGTGAGAGGACACTCCGATGGGATCAGTCCATGTGAGAGGACACTCCGTTGGGATCAGTCCATGTGAGGGGACACTCCGATGGGATCAGTCCATGTGAGGGGGCACTCCGATGGGATCAGTCCATGTGGGAGGACACTCCGATGGGATCAGTCCATGTGGGAGGACACTCCGATGGGATCAGTCCATGTGAGGGGGCACTCCGATGGGATCAGTCCATGTGAGAGTACATTCCGATGGGATCAGTCCATGTAAGGGGGCACTCCGATGGGATTAGTCCATGTAAGGGGACACTCTGATGGGATCACTCCATGTAAGGGGACACTCTGATGGGATCATTCCATGTAAGGGGACACTCTGATGGGATCAGTCCATGTGAGAGGACATTCCGTGGGATCAGTCTATGTAAGGGGACACTCTGATGGGATAAGTCCATGTGTCAGGGATCACCACGGCGCTGGTCCCGGCGCAGGTGCATTGCGCCGCCTTGTGCAGGGACGTGGGCACTAGGTCCAGGCCGGCCGCGGCGTCCGAACTCGCACATGCGCAGTGGGAGCCGCGGGCGTGCGCCTGGCACCAATGACAGTGCAGGGCGCGATATTTAAACGGTCCTGAACTGTCATTGAGTGCCTTCTGGTCTTACCTGCATTCCTGAACCTGTGAACCTGTACCCTGTAAGTTGCTGACCCGGATTGTACCTGACCACGCTGTATTCTCCTGCTCTGACCCTTGGCTTGCCTGACCTCTCTCCTGGATGCCCCCTATTGGATCTGATCTTCTGTTACTGGCCTGGCGTGTGACCCGACTATTTTCTGCTTTGTACCGCACCGTCCCCACAGCTACTGACCCGGCTTGTCTGACCTCGCACCTGCTCAGCCATCCATCCATCCCGTCGGGGTCGCCCGACCTCCTCTTATCAGGCTCTCCCCTGTGGGAGCCCCTGGCGAACACCCCTACCACTGACAGGTATACTCAGTAGTCACGACCTGGTCTCAGGGTGCTCCAAGTCCATCCCCACCATCAGGGGCCCTGGTGAACAAGTACTCTGGGGCTTAGATTCCGTGCTCTGGGGATGCCTGATCAATGGAGTGCTAGTGGTGCCGCCAGGCGGTCCCTTACGGTACCAGAAGGCCATGACTGAGCCTAGGAGAGGGGGACGAGTGGAAGACAGTGTTCCGTACTCGTTTTGGGCACTTTGAATATCTAGTCATGCCAGTTTGGCTGTGCAATGCCCCAGCCACGTTCCAGCATTTTGTGAGCGATATATTCAGGGACTACCTTGATGTTTTTGTAATCGTCTACTTGGATGACATACTGATCTTTTCACCCTCACTTAAGGCTCACAGGATTCATGTGGCAAAGGTATTAGGGCGGTTGCGCCTGCATGGGCTATATGCCAAAGCTGACAAGTGCAGCTTTGAGCAGCCCAGTATTACTTTTTTGGGTCTGATTATCTCCACCACGGGGGTCGCGATGGACCCTCAGAAGGTCTCAGCAATTCTGGATTGGCCAGTTCCCACAGATAAAAAGGGCATCCAACGTTTTATTGGGTTTTCGAACTTTTACAGAAAGTTTATTAGGAACTTCTCAGGTCTGGTCTCCCCCATAACTCAGTTGACCAAACAAGGAACCCGCTTCAGATGGACACCAGAGGCCCAGGAAGCCTTTGAGGCCCTGAAAAAATTGTTCACCACAGCACCCATTCTCGGCCATCCAGACGCTTCCCTGCCTTACATACTGGAAGTAGATGCGTCTGAGAATGCGGTAGGATCCATCCTGTCCAAGCGAAAAGGCACCAAGGAACTCCTACACCCTGTAGCATTCTTTCCAAGGAAGCTTACTCCGGCCGAGAAGAACTATGATATTGGCGATCGAGAACTGTTGGCCATTAAAACAGCATTAGAGGAATGGAGGTACCTGCTGGAAGGAGCCATGCATCAAATCTTGATCTTCAACGATCATAAAAACCTAGAGTATCTGAGAATGGCTAAACGGTTACGCCCGCGACAGGCGAGATAGGCACTCTTTTTCTCCAGGTTCTCCTTTCATATAACATACAGACCTGGTTCCAAGAACACGAAGCCCGACACACTGTCACGCATGTTTGAGGACCCCAAGGAAGAACCAGTACCCGATACCATTCTGTCCTCAGGGAACTTCTTGGCCCTCCAAACGGAGCTTCGGTCGAAACTCCTGGACGCATCCACGGCAATGTCAGCCCCATCTGGGGCGTCCCTGCAGAACAAGGGAGGACTCCTATGGAAGGAGGGGTTGATCGCGGTACCTGAAGAAGTCCGAACTTTAGTCTTGGGACATTGTCATGATCACCCGATGGCAGGACACTTTGTCCTAACAAAAACCCTGGATCTTCTCCAACGCTCATTTTGGTGGCCGAGCATGGCTAAGGACTGCAAACATTACGTTAAATCCTGCGCCGTCTGTCAAAGAAACAAACCTTCAAGAAACAAGGCTTGGGGACTGCTGCGCCCACTGCCGATACCTGAACGACCATGGCAAAGGATCGCAATGGACTTTATAGTCGAGCTCCCTCCGTCCCAGGGCCACACCACGATCCTTGTGGTCATCGATCGACTATCTAAGATGGCCCACTTCTTACCCTTGAAGAATACTCCGTCGGCATCCGAGACTGCACGAATCTTCATTCAAGAAATAGTAAGATTACACAGAGTTCCAGAAAACATCGTCTCGGATCGAGGAGTCCAATTCACTTCTAAATTTTGGAGGGCTCTATGCAAGGCATTGGATATCAAACTGTCCCTCACCTCCGCGTTCCACCCACAGACCAATGGGCAAACAGAGAGGACTAACCAGTTCCTGGAGCAATACCTGCGATGCTACACGTCCTTCCTACAGGATAATTGGCTGACGCTCTTACCCTTGGCAGAATTTGCCTACAACAATGCAAATCATTCAGCAACGGGGCAATCCCCGCTTTTTTTCAAACTATGGATTTCACCCTATTTTCCTTCCTGATCTGGTCCCCGAGTGTCCAGTTCCGGCCACACAAGACGCGCTTACTTTTTTCTCCACCAACAACAAATTAATTCAGGAGGCCATCTCTCGGGCCCAGGAGGATAACAAGAAGGCTTTTGATAAGAAGCGAAGGGGGGACCTGGTGCTGCAACCTGGGGATAAGGTCTGGTTGGCGACAACGAATTTGAAAATGTTGTGTCCTTCAAGGAAATTGGGACCGAAGTTTGTAGGCCCTTTCTGTGTGAAGCGAATGATTAACAAAGTGGCATACGAGCTCATCCTCCCTGAGACGTTCAAGATCCACCCAGTATTCCACGTGTCCCTGTTAAAACCAGTGGTCCCAGATCCTTTTCCAGATCGAGAGTCCAGACGTCTGGAGGCCATAACTGTCGAAGAGCAAGAAGAATTTGAGGTAGAAGCAATCCTGAAGTGCCGAAGGAGGGGGGGTCAGACCCAGTTCCTAATTAAATGGAAGGGCTATGGTCCGGAGGACAATTCCTGGGAACCGGCCCAAAATGTTCATGCACCTAGGCTTGTCCGGGGGTTTCTTCGTGATCACCCGTGGTGGAGAGATCGGGTGGGCATCCAGAGGTTGCCCGTAGAAGGAGCAATGTCAGGGATCACCACGGCGCTAGTCCCGGCGCAGGCGCAGTGCGCCGCCTTGTGCAGGGACGCGGGCACTAGGTCCAGGACAGCCGCGGCGTCCGAACTCGCGCATACGCACTAGTAGCCGCGGGCGCGTGCCTGGCACCAATGACAGCGCAGGGCGCGATATTTAAATGGCTCTGAACTGTCATTGAGTGCCTTCTGGTCTTACCTGCATTCCTGAACCTGTGAACCTGTATCCTGTAAGTTGCTGACCCGGATTGTACCTCACCACGCTGTATTTTCCTGCTCTGACCCTTGGCTTGCCTGCCCTCTCTCCCAGATGCCCCCTATTGGATCTGATCTTCTGTTAGTGACCTGGCGTGTGACCCGACTATTCTCTGCCCGCTGCTTTGTACCGCACCGTCCCCACGGCTACCGACCCGGCTTGTCTGACCTCGCACCTGCTCAGCCATCCATCCATCCCGTCGAGGTCACCCAACCTCCTCTTATCAGGCTCTCCCCTGTGGGAGCCCCTGGCGAACACCCCTACCACTGACAGGTATACTCAGTAGTCATGACCTGGTCTCAGGGTGCTCCAAGTCCATCCCCACCATCAGGGGCCCTGGTGAACAAGTACTCTGGGGCTTAGATTCCGTGCTCTGGGGACGCCTGATCAGTGCAGTGCTAGTGGTGCCGCCAGGCGGTCCCTTACACCATGTAAGGGGACACTCTGATGGGATCAGTCCATGTAACGGGACATTCCAATGGAATCAGTCCATGTGAGGGGGCACTCCGATGGGATCAGTCCGTGTGAGGGGGCACTCTGATGGGATCAGTCCATGTGAGAGGACACTCTGATGGGATCAGTCCATGTAAGGGGGCACTCTCATGGGATCAATCCATGTAAGGGGGCACTCCAAACTACAAAACAATAATAAGCTAATGCAGTTTGATACAACAACAAAAACAACTTACAGGAATCAAAACGATGAATGCGACTCTTTGTTGGTCAAGGCCACCCCTAAGGACCTCTATATCTAGTACAGTACCCACCACTGGCCTACATTTTTCTTATGTTTGTAGACAGAAATAGAGACAATCACTTTGTTGTACACATAAGAGATATTCTTGTCTAAGTAGCCATCCACAATGGTCAAGGTCAACATAAAGAAATTGACAATACAATTCACACCATGTCCGGAGAAGAATCGCACAGGAATGCGTGTTGCTTTCCTGTGCAATTCACATACGGTTGTTCAGTGCAGTGCAATTTCATGCCCATTCATTCCCGCACTGTAACCTGATCACATGTTACAAAAGTACCATGCAATCCAATGTGGGAAAAGCACTTTGTTTGCAACCTGCAGTTGGCGTGTCATTACATTTTTATTGACACCCACTACAGATGACAAAAGCAGTGCGTTTTACATGAGGTTGAGTCACACAGGAATGCACAGTGCGTTCCTGTGCGATGCAGATGCTGGCATGGTGTGAACCAGCACTAAATGTACATAGAAAAGGAAACTAGAACAGTCATTCTGGACTAATGAGCATTTTTCAGCCTGGGTTCACATACATGCGGTGCAGTATATTGCATGTGATTCACACAGGAACCGCACCGAATTCATGTGCAAATCACATACGATTTGTGTGCGGTGCGATTGGAGCCATACATTTTGTATGGCTGTAATCGCACCACACCAGAAAGGTGCAGGACCCTTTTTCTGGGTCCACAATAGAATCAGATCACATGAGTATTCACACCTATACGATCCGATTCTGCACATTGCACCGCATTTTTCAGACCGCTTTCGGGCTGTTGTTAACATACACACACGCAGCGATTCGCATGAACAGGGTGCGTTTCTGAAGAGGTGCGGAATTCTCACAGAAAACGCAGTAAATTCTGCACTGTATCAGTGTGAGCCAGGGTTCAGTGTCATTATTCACAGAGAAGGGAATCTGAATGTAACGTAAACAGCTGAGAATTTTCTGATTCAGTTTTTATTTTCCTTTAAAGAATTTCCTTTCAGTGCTGCAACTTGTACTCGGCCTCTTAGAAGGCGGAGGGGAGAACTGGAATCCAATGTGTACTGAACTATATATGACAACGTAGCCTTGTCTACAGGTCCATGTGTCAGTGGTAAGTGCAGCAAGATGCTCCCACACAGCTCAGTGCGCAATGTATTGCTGCTTGTGGTTACCTGTCTTATCTATGGAGTGTTGTGTTCAAAGGAAACTCACATTGACTGTAAGTATCACATTGCTGTCTTTATCATTCCTCATGGAAGCGTAAAGAAAAGAACAACTCTTTTTTCTTTATTTGAGTTTTCTAGGAATCACATTGTAAGGGACAATGTGAAAAGAGCAGTGACTTTTACTCGATTTTCTAAAATTTAGTGAGGTGAAATCAACATTTGTTGTCCACTATAGCCATGAACAACTTTTTAAGGAATAAGATGGATAATTTGTCTTGAACAAACAAATTTCCACTTATGTGTAGTTTACATTTGATAAATGAAATTCATTCCTAAATCAAATGATAAAGTTGTAGTAAACTCCGCTTGGTCAATTGTACCTCCAGGTATGCTTAAAATAGATCTTACCTGTAGGCAGGGGTGGACTGACAACTCATGGGGCCCCCGGGCAATAGGGGATCATGGGGCCCCTGTGTCCTTGCCCAAACTCAAAAAAGCCTATGAAAGAAGGAACCAGGGGCATCTCATGGGGCTCCCTACTGACCCCGGGCCCTCAGGCAGTGCCCGAGTTTCCAAATGGTCCAAAAAGATAACTGAATAAATTTTGGCCAAGATTTATGAAGAAAGATTATTTATTTGCAAAATTTCATAAGAAAAACACTTTTTTTCATTTATATAGCAAAAAAAAAATAAAAATCCCAGTGGTGAATAAATACCATCAAAATACAGTTTTATCTGTCTCAAAACAATGCTAAAAAATTCATATGGGTACAGTGTTGCTCGACCGCGCAATTGTCATTCAAAGTGTGACAGCACTGAGAGCTGACAATTGGCCTGGACAGGAAGGAAGTGAAAGTGTCCGGACTTGACGTGGTTAAGGAGATATTCACAATTTCTGTAGCTAATGACGTCACCAGCGCATGAGCTCTGAACTGAGGGCACACTGAATGTGCTGTCAATCCAGGGTGTTGTGCCGCGATGGTGACTCCTACGTGCTTTAACTAGAGCTCTGCTGAAGTCACAAGACTATTTAAATTAAGTGTATTTAAATATTTAACTTAAGCTTAAGTGTTTGCATTACCTCCCATCACTTTACACTAAAATGGACTTTAATGATGAACTAAAATGATACTTTTTAAAATACCGTAAAATGAATGACTGTAAAACTGACCATCACTCATGCAGTCTTGGTCTATTTCTTTTAATCACCCAAAGGACTCTCCATGGGTTTTCAGGAAAACTGAAAAAAAAACAATTTGTTTAGAAGCTATTTAAATTATAACTAAAAAAGTATTTAAAACCCCCTTTTTTCCCGGTTAGGGATTAGAACACCTGTCAGGTTTTTACTGATATCTGTGCCTACATTAAGAGGGTTTACCCTTTCTATTTATCCTCATGTTTATGGTTATCACTGAAAGGGAAAGAGTTGTCCCCAGAACATAGTAGAGGGGCATATTTTAAAGGGGAAGCCAGTTCTGGTGGCAACCAGGGAATCCCTTAATTTTGGAGATATTTCTTTTCATTCCTGTTTTGGCTATGGGACAGGGAGTGAAGGGAAATCTCCCCAATTGGACAATGATGGCAAAACAATCTGAAAGGGATTATAACCCTCCCTTACCCTATCCAAAATGTATAAAAACAAATGTTTTGCCTTAATAACTTAGAACCCCTCCCCCCGAAATGTAAGGTGCGTAGTATTGTGTTAATTGCACTTGGAAACACAATCACTGGATATTTGTATCTTTGTTTTTATTTGTGCAGGTAGAAGCACCCTGTGGTTCCGGTGACGTGGGGTGCAGTTTCAGGATGGGGGGGTTGGAGAATGTGACCATGTGTTATGTTACACCTTAACCGCTTGCCGACCCGCCGCAGTGTTGTTACTGCGGCAGTGCGGCACCAGTGCACACAGAACCGTCTTTTAACATCGCTGTGCAAAACAGGTATGGGCCGTGCGAGAGGCGTCCGTCATTTCCCGCCGGGTGCCGGCGATTACAAGTAATCACTGACAAATAGCAGAGCTGCAATGTAAACAATGCAGCCATGCTATCTGTCAGTTCAGAGCACGCTGAACCTGGGAGAAGACTTTATTTCTCGGGATCAGCGTGTTCCTGTGAAGTACACACCCGGCCCCCTAGTAAAACACTCCCCTCACACAGTTAACCCTTTCTTTCCCTAATAAAAGTTAACCCCTTCCTCCCCAGTGCCATTAGTACAATGTCAGTGTTTTTTTTTTTGCACTGATCACTGTATTGGTGTCACTGATGATGTCAGTGACCCCAAGTCAGTTTCCCCCCCAGTGTCAAAATGTCCGCCGCAGTCCCGCCATAAGTCGCTGATCACTGTCATAAATTGCTGATCACTGCCATAAGTCGCTGATTGCCGCCATTATTAGTATAATAAAAAAAAAATCCCAGTATCTTTCCTGCCATTTGTAGACGCTATAACTTTCACGTAAACCAATTAATTTACACGTATTGGGATTTTATTTAAGCAAAGACATGTCGCAGAATACATTTTGGCAGAAATTTATGACTAAATTTGAGTTTTATATTTTTTTTACTGGACATGTTTTATAGCAAAAAGTCCAAAATATTGTTTTTTTTTCTCAAAATTGTCAGGCTTTTCTTTTATAGCGCAAAAAAATAAAAAAATGCACAGGCAATCAAATACCACCAAAAGAAAGCTCAATTTGTGGGAAAAAAAAGGATGTAAATTTAATTTATGTACCGTATTACTATATATTTTTTATAGCTGAAAGTAAAAAATATAGTTTTTCTTCAAACGTTTTGGTCTTTGTTTGTTTATAGCGTGAAAAGTTAAAAGCGCACAAGTGATCGAATACCACCAAAAGAAAGCTCTATTCGTGTGAAAAGAAGGACGTAAATTTCGTTTGGGTGCAGCATTGCATGACCGCACAATTATCAGTTGAATTAGTGCAGCGCCGAGTAGCAAAAAGAGGCCTGGTCATTAAGGGGGGTAAATCCTCAGGAGGGCAAGTGGTTAAATATAGTTGGAATATGAAATCTGGTCAGAAAGGTGAACGTAGCCTTTTAGGACTTTATTGAATCCTATTGCTTCCCCTGATGTATGGCATATGTCTGCAGCAGCAGAGGGTTTTACACAGTTTCCCAGGTGCTGTAGCATGTATCTTTAACAAGTCGAATTTCAGGGGGAAGCGATCTGGTGGATGTACAGCTGATGGATCACTTTCATGGGCCCCCGTTAATGCACCATCCAATTCCCCTACCACCTCCCACTATGTTTCCCGGGTTCCAGTTTTCCACCTTTGAACCTCAGACTCGCACTGCGTGATCTGCGCTTCATTGGCTTCAGTGAAGGGCAGGGGAGACATCAGGGGTCTAATTGCCAGGTGTCTTTTGCAGGTAACCATCCCTACATATTTTAAGATGATGAGAAAGATGACGGCATTGAGTGGTTATAAGAATGCGTATGAGTAACTGCTTTTGTATTGGTGGAATGAGAATGCTTTGTTAGTCTTTATTTTATGACCTGGCTGTGTTCTTTCTGTTCGCAGAATCGCTCCATAGACCATCGTGTTGATCTGTATTCTCTGCAGCTCTATTGCTGGGATTATTCTGATCTGTGCCAGTAGTAAGTAAGCTTTTATTTTTCATTTATTGCTGTATAAATACTTGCTGTGTGTTGGCTATAGGCAATACATGGTACACAATCCTTCCATGTCCACATCTCCATTATTCACTGGCATCCTCTGTGGGCTGTGGGTTCCGGCACAGTAATAAATGAGATTTTAGGTGAATCTTCAAACAAAATCATTTTTTCTATTGTTTTTGCAAGTGGAAGTGTTAGGACATCTGTTGAGTTTCTATTGACATTTATCAAGGAAATTTCACTTAACCCACATAGGAAATGAGGAGAGTAAAGCAGAGTATATGCGTATTGAAATTCCTCCTGTCCAGCAGGAACTGCCCATATCTCAGTACGTGTGTATCCCTCACTTGTGTGCATGTGGGATTTGGGAAGTTGGTTTTTGTTTTTTTTTTTTTTCCTTTTGTTTTTTTTTTCCCATTCAACCAGCTGGTTGCTTGAAAAAAGACTGTGTATACCCAGCTAACGTTTATACTATATGAAAGGCAAGAAAAAAAATCACAGAGGTTCTAACACTTCCCCTTCTATGAATAAAGTGGTTTTATTTGCTGATGCGTCCCTAGAGAGATTCCGTTCACTTCCTGTTCCTTTGAACTTGTAGGGAGGAGGAATCTCCCCTGCAGTGGGCACAGAGATCCTAACTGCATCCCACCTTCTTTGGAAAAAAGTTTTGGCAGGAATAACACTTTTTCCTAGTTTAAAATAGTTAAATAGTAAAAAAAAGATTCTGGTAAATGCCTTTTAACCACTTCAAGTCCAGACACTTTTACCCCCTTCCTGTCCAGGCCAATTTTCAGCTTTCAGTGCTATCACACTTTGAATGACAATTGCGCGGTCATGCAACACTGTACCCATATGAATTTTTTAGCATTTTTTTAAACGAATAAAACTTTTTATTTTGGTGGTGTTTATTCACCACTGGGATTTTTATTTTTTTTGCTATATAAATGAAAAAGTCCAAAATTTTGAAAAAATAAATAATCTTTCTCCATAAATCTTGGCCAAAATTTATTCAGTTATCTTTTTAGTAAAAAAAAAAATAACCAAAATTAGTTTATAACCAAAAATTATAAATTTTCAAAACTTTTTTTTACTTTTTTTTTTTGTTTTTTTATCAACATACTGTCACCAGAGCAGTAAAAAAAAAATCTTCATCACCCCCCCCCCCCCCAAGTACTACAGTGTCACTATGGTACTACTGTACTACTTGTGGGGGGTGGTGAAGATTTTTTTTTTTTTACACTGATTGCTTTTTTACCCATAAAGGCTGTAAAAGCAATAATTTCTACTTCTCTCTGGCTGCATTCTTGCAGCCATTGAGAAATACTGTGTGAGCTGTGATCGGTCACAGCTTGTCACATGGTACAAGGCTGTTGTGAATAGCCTTATGCTATGTGACCTCTGTGATCATTAACAGATTTCACACGTAGTAAGCAATGATGTCAGAAGTATACTCAGTGATCACATGATCGGCACCTCACACAGACGTCCCGTACAACTACCGCGGTGCTGCGCGTACACAAGCAGGGAGCGGGGAGGACAATTATAATCCGCCACCCGCCCCTGCACTGCTCCCGTCTGGCCATCTATATACATGGGCCGCATGGGAAGTGATTAATTACCTTCCTTGTTCCTGTCCACCTCCCATATCCACACCAGTGAAAATCCCAGTACTTCCAGGTATAAAAACACATGGCTATACCCCCTGCCTTCCCACAATGCATTATTTGCTATCATGAGCGAGTCACCATTCTCAAATCCTGTTACATGGAGGCAATCCTGGCAGACCTGGATTTGCATAGGGTCTGCAGTGCAAAACACAACGGCAAACTGGATCAGAGAGCCATCCTCTGTGTGACCTCCTGTAGGTGGTGGTGGGAAGGAGGTGCAGAGTGGCCACGGTTCTAGAATGACAGGCAAACTTCCCTGAAGGTGGTGGGTTGGCAGGGAGATGCTAGAGAGAATATAGAGGGTGTATGGGGCATGGAGGGAGATGCTAGAGAGTATATAGAGGGTGTAGGTGGCATGGAGGGAGATACTAGAGCAGCTATAATCTGTAGGTGGCAGGGAGACTCTAAAGGGGCTATAGACTGTATGAAGGTTGCAGGGGAGATGCTAGAGGTACTGCAATGGTAAAATATTTACTGGGTATATCTGTCAAAAGACACAGGTAACGTTTGCCTTTTAACTCTTATTTTATTTGGTAAAAAGTGGGATATTTCCAGTAACTGGAGTTGAAAACCCTGTAGTGCAGTCCATGGTTGAAGGTAGAACTGCCTCTTCTGCCTGTCCTTGGATTTTAATTTGAAATACCAGAAGCAAAGCCTCTGGAGGTGTTTTCTACATCCTGGGATGTCTGGGGACATTTGACTTTTATCTAATCCCTCCAATGAATAACACATCTCCGCTGTAAAGTTGTATTTCTTTATTTTATTATCTATTATTGCTTACTTTTTAAGGATCCTGTATGTCACCATATTTGTGAATTTTGCTTTTGCCTTTTTTGAGAAACCCTCATCTCTAACTGTAACATCAAACGTGCGTTACCGCAAAGCAGCCTGGGAGCCACCCTGAAGACTGAAGGAAAATGTGGAATTTGTGAGTTTTCTTATATTTATTACTGACCTTTCTGTACAGGTAATAACCATTACTGTCCGGCTGACCTAGAATTTATACGTATTATACACCAAAAACAGGCTATTAAGGCCGGTTCTCACATGCCCACATCTGAATCACGCAGGAACGTGCTGTGCTTTCCTTTGCAATTAAACCTAGATGCAAAACATACAGCTTTTGCAATCTGCAGCGGGTGTCAATAGAAATTTAATGACACCCCAAGTGTCGGTCGCAAATGCAGTGCGTTTGCCCGCACCAGATTGCATGGTACTTTTGTACCATGTGATCTGGTTACAGTGGGGCTTATTTATTATAGCTGGGGAGTGCAAAATCAGGCTGACTTCTGCATAGAAACCAGTCTGCTTCCAGGTTTTTAGTGGGCGCACAGTTGTAGCATGGGTGCTACAAGGTTCAATCTACGTGCATGTGCAGTGTTCTGCCTCATTTTCTAGTTGCAGCAGCTGAGTTCAGGCATTAAAGTAGTTCTAAATCCTCAAGGGTTTTTAACTTAATGGATTTTATGCATTAAAGCGGAGTTCCACTCACCCTGTCCAAAAATAAGTCAGCAGCTACAAAGACTATAGCTGCTGACTTTTAAAAAACAGCCACTTACCTGTCCCTCGGTCCCACAGTGTGTCCTCCGCAGCCCATTTCACCAGCCGTCCTGTGTTCCAGGTGCCGCCATCTTCAGTGTGGGAACCCGGCTGTGACAGCTTGTGGTTTCACAGCCGGGTACCCGCTGCACATTTGCGAGTAGCGCTGCTCTTCATGAATGGACCTGTAATCTTCTGGGACCTGTCACATGTCCCAAAAGACTACAGGGAGGAAGGACACCTTCTGCTTCCGATCGCCTAGGCCAGTGGTCAGCAAGCCGCGGCTCGCGAGCCACATGCGGCTCTTTACAAGTTTAAATGCGGCTCTTCTGTGTGCTGGGCGCCCGCTCCCCTCCCTCCTCTCGGGCGGCCGCCCCCTCCCCTCCCTCCTCTCCCTCCTCTCTGACGGCCGCCCGCTCCCCTCCCTCCTCTCCCTCCTCTCGGACGGCCGCCCGCTCCCCTCCCTCCTCTCGGGCGGCCGCCCCAAAAGTCAGGACTCTGCAGCTGTCAGGATGTAGGCGGGGCAGCCAGGATGTAGGCGGGGCAGCGTGACGAACTCCTCTCCTCTCACAGTCCGCCCTGAAGACCAGAACAGCGCGGGAAACACGGCGAGAGGAACGCGCGGAGCAAAGGTAAGTGAATTGACACAGGGGGGACTTACTATATGGGGGATGAATTACTATATGGGGGACTTACTATATGGGGGATGAATTACTATATGGGGGACTTACTATATGGGGGATGAATTACTATATGGGGGAAGAATTACTATATGGGGGATGAATTACTATGGGGGATGAATTACTATATGGGGAACTTACTATATGGGAGATGAATTACTATATGGGGGATGAATTACTATGGGGGATGAATTACTATGGGGGACGAATTACTATATGGGGGATGAATTACTATGGGGGACGAATTACTATATGGGGGATGAATTACTATGGGGGATGAATTACTATGGGGGATGAATTACTATATGGGGGATGAATTACTGTGGGGGATGAATTACTATATGGGGGATGAATTACTATATGGGGGATGAATTACTATGGGGGGATGAATTACTATGGGGGGATGAATTACTATATGGGGGATGAATTGCTATGGGGGATGAATTGCTATGGGGGATGAATTGCTATATGGGGGATGAATTGCTATATGGGAAATGAATTACTATGGGGGATGAATTACTATATGGGGGATGAATTACTATGGGGGATGAATTACTATATGGGAGATGTATTTTCAGTTTTAAAAATGTGGCTCTCAAAATAAATTTCAATCGTGGTTTTGGCGAGATTTGGCTCAGTTGAAAAAAAAGGTTGCCCACCACTGGCCTAGGCGATCGGACCGGAAGTGGGAACTGGTACCTGTCAAATTCGGGTACTGACCCCCCCACAAAGCTGCCAAACCTTAATGAGGAACGGGGGAGCAGTCCTTAAAGCGGGACTTCCCCTTTTAGGTGGAGCTCCGCTTTAAGGTAAAAAACCTTTTGTGTAACAGACTGTCACCTTCCCTTATACTTACCTGATCCCCGTTGTGATCCAGCATTGTGCATAAGAGCTGTGGCTCTCCTTTCTTTGTCCCTCTTCACTGGGCAGATTGGTAGCAGCGGGAGCCATTGACTCTTGCTCCTGTCAGTCAACTCATGTGATGAGGGAGTGTGGGGTGGGGCCAGGTTCTGCTGTCTGTGTCAATGGACACAGCAGCGGGACTCGAGAGTAAGCCTGTGAGCGCCCCCATGGAAATCTGCTTTCTATTGTGGTCACCAGCAAGAGAGCATGCTCCTGGAGCACCGGTGGGGAACCCGAGAAGGGAGGATCGGGGCCGCTTTGTGGAATTCTATTGCACAGAGCAGATAAGTATAGACATGTTTGTTCCATTGGGAATTTCTTTGGGCCTGTTAGGTCAAAAGAGCATGCGGAAGGTCAGGTAGTGATGTTGGATGAGAAGACCAGGCTCACAATTACCATTACAGTTCATCCTCAAGGTGTTCAGTCAGGGCTCTATAAAGGGCACTCCAGGGTTTCTCCACAGCAAACTCATCACACCAGGCCTTCATGGAGCTGACTTTGTACACAGGGCCACAGTCTTTCTGGAACCGAAAGGGCCTTCCTCAAACTGTTATCACAAAGCTGGAAGCACACCATTGTCTAAAATGTCTTTGTATGCTGGAACATTAAAGCCGAATTAAACTTTTTTTCACTTTCACCCACCAGCAAGCTTCTGTTCACCTAATGTAAACAGGGCTCATATTCTGCACAGCGCTCCCATATTTACTATACAATCCTGCTCCGGGTCCGTCCACCTCTCTCTGCCCAAAATCCCAGCTGCTAATCCAGTTCTCCACTGTAAACTTGAGGCATGGAGAAAATCAGATGACTGCATGACCGGTAAACAACATTAACTTTGATTGTAGACTCTTCATAAATGAATTACAATGCAGCAGGATGAACAAGACTACTCTAGCTTGCTTCACGCCAACCAACGCTTACTCATAGAGCATGGTTGGCATAAAACATGTTAGGGGTAGTCTTTCATCCTGCTGCACTGTCATTGATTTTACAAAGAGTATACAATAAAGGAGGTCATTGGCTGCTGGATATGTCAATCACTGGTTCCCGACCAGCGATTCCTAGCCGGGACTTGGTGATTGACAGCAGGACTGAGAGGGGAAAGATCTGATACAATTATTGGGATTTTTTTTAGTAAAGACATGTAGCAGAATACATTTTGGCCTAAATTTATGAAGAAACTTTATTTTTAAATTTTTTTTTATTGGGTATGTTTTATAGCAAAAAGTAAAAGATCAAATACCACCAAAAGAAAGCTCAATTTGTGGGGGAAAAAAGGACATACATTTCATTTGGGTGCAGTGCTGCATAACTGCGCAATTGTCAGTTAAAGCAGCACAGCGCAGCGCTGTATCATGAAAAATTGCCTGGTCAGGAAGGGGGGTAAATCCCCTGGAGGGCAAGTGGTTAAACAACATGTCATGTTCAGTGGGGTCAGACCACAACTGTGTGCCCTCACCCTCACCTAGCAAAAAGTAAAAAATATTGCTTTTTTTTGTTTTTCTTTAAATTGTCAGTCTTTTTTTTTTTTATAGCGCAAAAATAAAAAAATGCAAATACCACCAAAAAATATCTCTAGCAGCGGTGCGCAAAATCATGTGTGTATATGTATGTATTTATTTCAGGTACTTATATAGTGCTGTCAATTTACGCAGTGCTTTACATATATATTGTACATTCACATCAGTCCCTAACCCTCAAGGGGCGTACAATCTAAGGTCCCTAACTCACAATCATACATACACATACTACGGCCAATTTAGACAGGGTCCAATTCACCTACACACGTACAGACATATATATATATATATATATATATTGTGTGTGTATATGTATGTGTGATTTTGCATTTCCGGGTGGAGGACGTGCGCCCCTACCCTCGCCACTATTTGCAGCCTCGGCTGTCAATCACTGGGTCCCAGTCAGTGATTACAGCACCCAGTGATCGCCGAGCATTACCGACTGGGGAGAGAACTGTATTGTATGTAAACAATACAGTTCTCTCCCGTCAGCTCCTGTACACTGCTTTGTATGGCCAAATAGCGTGATACCGTTATGACTTTCAATCCCAATACCCTTAAACCAGACCACTCACATTTATAAGGATAATAACCAGCATTTTATTGTTATAACGATTTTCCATAAATCTTCCAATAAGACCCCACAGCCAGGTAACCCAGCAGGATGACAGACCTCAGAATCAGCTTCCTCCACTAGGCAAGATGGCCCCTGGAACGCACCACTCAGCGTGCGTTCCACTTCACCGGAAATGACGTCGGACGCCGGGACGGCCAGCTGGAAATACGTCAACGCGTTTCGCCCCACCCACAGGACGCTCTTTACCTTTGCTAGGCCGCTTTTAAAGCAATGGGAGATCCCTCCCCCTCATTACCCTGGAAACAAAATAACAAAAAGACTCTGCCTACCTCTATAGCCTGTCATCCCCCTGTCTACGCACCGTGAGGTCCCTTCACAATTAAGCAAACCAACAATTCAATCAACCTTACCCAAATCATATAAAAACATATTTCTTTTATATTCTCCCTATAATTAGTTATGAATACCAACTTTAATTTATTTTTCCAGTACATAATAATTAATTTAAATAAATGAATAAGAAAAAATATATATATAAATAAATAAAAAATAATAAAAATTAAATAACAATTAAAAAAAAAATGAACATAAAATTTAAAATATAAATAAAAATAAAAAAGATAAAATTAAAAATAAAAAAAAATAAAAATAAATATAAATATTAAAATAAAAATAAATAAAAATAAAATTAAAAATAAATAAATAAAAATAATAATAAAAATAAAATAAATCAGTCTAAATACTAGAAAATATATATTTCATAAAAAATATATAAATATATATTTTGTTTTTTACATCATCTTCTTTACCACAATATTCTTTTAGTTTTAATTTATTATATGTACCCTATAACCATAAGGATAGGAAAAAAAAAACAAAAAACAAAATTTAAATCCTTAAAAATAAAATTAAAATATCCCCTAATCATGAATACAGCATTCCGGATATTACTACCTATAGTCTACCAGTTTGACAAGAAGCAATTTATATCTATATCTGCGTTTAACCCATTAGGATTCAATGTCCCCATCTGATATATCCATTTCGTTTTGTTTTGAGAAACACTTTTTACCATATTACCCCCTCTCCAAGGAATCTCTACTCTATCTATCCCACAAAATTTTAACGATGCCGGATCCCTACTATGGTGTGTTCTAAAATGATACAACAAACTATGATGTTTAAATCCCTTCTTAATGTTTCTAATATGTTCTCCCAACCTAACAGAGAGTTTTCTTGTTGTTCTCCCTATATACTGGAGTTTGCAAGAGCACTCCAGCAAATAGGTGACATGCGTACTATCACGATATAAATTTATTAATTTTATAGGATGCACCATTATAACAGGATTGAAAATCCTCATAGTATCTTTTATTATCTCCCTTAAGAGATTTACAAGCTATACACCTCCTACATTTCAAAAAACCTACCCTATCAAGAAAAGTTGCCACTTTCCTAGGTACATCTGGAACATTTTTCACAAGCCGTGTTCTTAAAGTCGGTGGCTTGCTATAAATAAATATCGGCTTCACAGGTAGCACTTTTCCCAGGGTTTCATCCCTTTTTAAAATTGTCCAATATTTTTTAATGATGTCCTCAACCAATTTGTAGTGCTTTGAATACCCCGTAATAAAAGCCAGATCACCTAGCTTTTTCACATTGTCTTTTTTCTTTAAGAGATCTTCTCTATTCATATTTTTAACCTGCTCCAGTGAAACAGCCAGATTTTCTTCTCCATACCCCTTTTCCCTAAATCTTTGCAACAACAACTCAGATTGTTCCAAAAAAATATATTCATCATCACAGTTACGTTTTATTCTAATCAACTGACTCTTCGGGATGGATCTCAGCCAGTTTCTATGATGACAACTATAATTTGGAATGTACCCATTCCTGTCAACTTGTTTGAAATGTGTTTTAGTACAAAACCTATCAACTTCCTTATATATTGTCAAATCCAAAAAATCCACTGTTTCTTCACTAATATTCTTAGTAAATGATATATTAGTAAGACACAATTTCTTGAAAAAGATTTTTTTTTTTTGTTAAATCAAGATATCATTTAGTTTAACAAAAAAATATCTGACCTCCTCCTCCCCTAATAGCCAGGCTATCACGTTCTTTTCTTGCAAGATGTTAAAGTGACACTCCAGTGTGCATAGAACAGGCGTATGATCACAACTAGTGTGCTCATTTCAAACAAACAAGTGGGGGGGGGGGGAAAGCATAAGTGTGGGAGCTCATGAAGGATGTTACCAGTAAGGAGAAAAACACAGTAATAAATTGTTTCATGAAAAATAGTTTATTACAGGGCCATTAATTAGTGGATGTGTACAATTATAAACAACAAATTCTCACACAGTCACAAATGCTACTAAAAATATTCCCTTCTTGTGTCAAATACAAAACTATATATCAGAAAGCAGCTCACACTAACACATACTCATGATGTGCGTGGATTCTAATACATAAAACACGCAGTGCCGCGCTCTTTTAGTATGTGAGAGCAAATTATGTTATAAAACAGTGAACATATGTGAAAAAAAGTATAAAGTTTTTCTTCAACTTGAAACAAACTTCACAATTTCATATCTTCATGCAATATAAATCCTCCACCACGAATGCCAGATGTGCCCTCACCAGGGGTTTTCAACCTCACATATAGTTTGTTCAAAAACCGCTTGTGTTCCTTTAGGTGGACATAAATGGTCAGATGTATCCTGAAAATGGAATCTTCCTGCAAAGATTAAAGGGATTGGTGATCTTTCCTCTTCCATTCAGCATACATGTCAAAAAAAGAGTAAAACACAATAGTGCTTTATGCTTTAAAACACATTACTTTATTAAAAGCATAAAAACTGGCTAGTCACATGGTACAAGTACTAGATCGCACCAGATATATGCGCATTTAAAACCTGCAATACTCTTGTATGAGCAAGCAAAGGAAACTCCACTCCTCAAATGTAACAATGTGGTTGTAAGGACGAGTTTCCTTTGTTATGCTTTTAATAAAGTAATGTGTTTTAAAGGATAAAGCACTATTGTGTTTTACTTGTTTTTTTTATCATGTATGCTGAATGGAAGAGGAAAGATTAAAGGGATCGGTGATCTTTGGAGGAAGATTCCATTTTCAGGATACATCTGACCATTTATGTCCACCTCGAGGGACACATGCGTTTTTTGACCAAACTATATGTGAGGTGAAAAACCCTGTTGAGGGCACATCTGGCATTTGTGGTGGAGGATTGATATTGCATGAAGATATGAAATTGTGAAGTTTGTTTCAAGTTGAAGAAAAACATTATACTTGGAGACTTTTTTTCACATAGGTTCACTTTTTCTTTTTTCACATATGTTCACTGTATTATAACATAATTTGTTTGCTATCACATACTAAAAGAGAGCGCGGCACTGTATGTTTTATGAACTAGAGGATGTGTATTGGATTTTTTCTGAATGATAAGGATATTGTTTAGTGTCACAAAAAAATCCGGCCTCCTCCTTCCCCTTACAGCCGACCAATCCTCTCCTTTTTAGCAAGATGTTAAAGAAGTGACACTAAACTCTGGTTGAAAAAATATATCCAATTCAAATATGTGTTCTTAAGCCAAAAAAAAGTCATTGGTGCTCTCAGTCCCTCCAAATCTCCATTTTTACTTTTTTTAATTTGTGATCCAACTTCCTGATATGGGCCCTGGGCGATGGGTGATGGGGCGTGCAATGTGTATAGAGCAGTATACATGGCTACAACTAATATTCACTGCTGTTTTCAAACAAAGAGAAGTGGGGGAAAAGGAGAGGTTTGGGAGTTAATGTAGGATGTCACAAGGAGTTTCATTTTCAAATAGAAGTTGGAGGGAAGGTGTGGAATCTCATGGAGGATGTTACAAGGAACTAGAAAAACACAGTAAGAAATGATTTCCTGAAAAAAAGATTACAGGGACAGTAACTAGCTGATGTGTTTTGGGTTTTTTTTCTGAATAGGGATATTGTTTAGTGTCACAAACATAAAAAAAAATCTGGCCTCCTCCACCCCTATAGCCAGCCAATCCTCTCCTTTTTTGTAAGATGTTAAAGTTAAGATGTTCTAAAAAAAAAAAATCTATACAATAAACCAAAAAAGTAACTTTTTCTGCTCCAGATCTCCATTTTTTGTAATCCAACTGCCAGCTGTGGGTGACAGGTGGTGGGTTTTGCAGTTTGTATACATAAAATATAATATTATATATATAATTTTTTTTTAAACAGAAATGAGAAGAAAAGGAGAGGTTCAAGGGTTAAAGAGGATGTTACATGAAGTCAGAAACACACAATATCTTATATTAACTTACCACTATTTTATCTATGTTTAAAAACTAAAATCTAATTTATTTTTTTTTTTGTAATTTTTAAAAAAAAATTTTTTCCAAACAAAGTGAGGAGAAAAGGACAGATTCAGGAGACAGGGAAGATGTCAGATAGAATCGGAAACACACAGTCTAGAGGTAGCTATGGGTAATAAGGGACTTTTTTTTTTCTTTTTTACCTTTTAAGCCAGTAATTAGGGGGAGGTAAGAAAGATGGGCTGTAAACATAAAAAAACCATACTTGCCTGATGTTACTTACCTCATTCGGCCCTTACCTGATGTTACTTACCTCATTCGGCCCTGGGTCTTTTGGCTCCTTGAGGCTTGCTGTACGCTGCCTTTCTTTTGGGCTCTTTGGAGTTCAGGGCATCCAGGAGACCTTCAGCTACCAGCTCTTTGTATTTAGCCCCTTTGCTTGCTCGGGAAGAGCATCGCTGGGTGCTGGTTGTAGGCTCCTGGGATGCCAAGCTGGTGGTGATGTCCCTCCTCTTCACCTTGAGGGCCTTTCCATCTTCAGCCCTCTTCCCAGATGTCTTTGGGAACCTCACTGGATAGTGGAAGATGGGAGCCATGGTGAAGGTAGTAGCCATGTCCAGAAGCTGTCCCAGGGCCTCAGTCTTTTCAGCCTTTCCTCCCTGCAGGTGAATCACAGCGGCCATGATGTCCTCCTCTCTATCCTTCCCGGTGGAGTCCGATGATGCAAATCCCAGAAGCAGAAGAGGGTCCGCTGATCCCCAGTCAAAGTCTTTGGCCATCATGATAGCAGAAACGCTGAAAACTTGCTGAAATCCACAGAAATCCTGGAGCTACAGGTGTCTGTGTCCTCTCAGCAGCACAGCTATCAACAGCCTGGTGCAGGTCTACAATTTTGTTTCTGGTGTCCTTCGACAGCTTTTTGGTCTTCACCATAGTGGAGTTTGGAGTGTGACTGTTTGAACTTGTTATCAGTATAAAAGACACCTGTCCACAACCTCAAACAGGTGCCATTGATATAGGTAATGAGTGCAGGACAGAGGAGCCTCTTAAAGAAGAAGGTACAGGTCTGTGAGAGACAGAAATCTTGCTTGGTTGTCGGTGACCAAATACTTATTTTCCACCATAATTTGCAAATACATTCTTTCCAAATCAGCCAATGTGATTGTCTGGATTTTTTTTTCTCATTTTGTCTCTCATAGTTGAGGTCTACCTATGATGCCAATTACAGGCCTCTTTCAACTTTTTAAGTGGGAGAACTTGCACAATTGGTGGCTGACTAAATACTTTTTTGCCCCACCGTAATTTACAGCATTTTTTACACCGGCCTAAAATGTTTGCACAGCAGTGTGTGTAAATAAGTGTATGTGTACGTGTGTGTGTTTATAAAAATATATTTTAAAAAATTGTACTATCCCCGAAATAAAATTCCCAACAATGTTTTTAATGGTAGTTGGATGTTTTGGATATGTTCTATTGGTGTAAGACTTGTGAATGTTACCCCTCCCTATCCTAAAACAGGACATTCAGAATAAAGACAGTCGCTTACTTTGGAATTGAATGCATGAATGGATTTCCTTCTCTGAAAACTTTCAGCCAGAGTCTGGAGTGGTTGGGACATTGATATAGATGTAAAGCTGGGTTGGGTGAAGATCTGTTATTTGTGCCTCTAATGATTTTCTCCTTGTTTTTTTTTTCACTTTTTTGATCATTCATTTTATCTTGGAGATCCACATCTGTAATAACACATTCACCTGCTATTTATCTTGTTTTTCTAGCTCACCATTTTAGCACTTAAACAGAGAAAGGGAAATCAACATGGGGGATGAAAGTGAATGGTTGAAACGTCCTGTTGACCAGAAGAGTGAGCACAAGGTAAATTGTGATTTCTGATGTTTAAATATGATCCACGTCATCATGCATGCCTAAAGGAGACCTTGAACTCCCTTACCCACTTCCAGTCCGGACACTTTTACCCCCGTCCTGTCCAGGCCAATTTTCAGCTTTCAGTGCTATCACACTTTGAATGACAATTGCGCAGTCATGCAACACTGTACCCATATGAATTTTTTAGCATTTTTTGAGACAGATAAAGCTTTATTTTGGTGGTATTTATTCACCACTGGGATTTTTATTTTTTTTGCTATGTAAATGAAAAAGTCCAAAAATTAAGAAAAAAAGTGTTTTTCTTATAATATTTTGGAAATAAATAGTATTTCAGTATAAATCTTGGCCAAAATGTATTCTGTTATCTTTTTAGTAAAAAAAAAAAAATAACCCAAATTAGTTTAAAGCCAAAAATTATAAATTTAAACTTTTTTTACTTTTTTTTTTACATACTGTCACCCTAGCAGTACAGTGTCACCATGGTGACACTGTACTACTTATGGGGGGGTGATGAAAATTTTTTTTTTTTACACTGATTGCTTTTACACCCGTAAAGACTGTAAAAGCAATCATTTCTCCTTCTCACTAGCTGCATTCTTGCAGCCATTAAGAAACTGTGTGAGCTGTGATTGGTCACAGCTTGTCACAGGGTACAAGGCTGTTGTGAATAGCCTTGTACCATGTGACCTCTGATCATTCACAGATTTCACACGTAGTAAGCAATGTCAAAAGTGACATCTTGCTTACTATTCTGCATGTGATCACTGACTGGCCAATCAGTGATCACATGATCGGGACCTCACACAGAGGTCCCGTCCGACGATCGGTGTTTCACTGTGTCCGGAGGACACAGCGGGCACCGGATTGTGGTCCTGCGTGCTGCCAGGGAGTGCGCACAAGCAGGGTGCGGGGAGGCTGTTTAAAAACGGCCACCCGACCCTGCACTGCCACTGTCCGGCCGTTTATATACAACGGCCGGACTGGAGGTGGTTAATGGCACTTTTTGGTTAATGGCTGGGAGGTGGCGCAGCTTCACTATCATGAGCCCACTAAAGTTGGTTGTCACAGTGGATACATGATTGGGAACCCATCCCACTGGCTCCTTGTCAAAAGCTGTGACTGAGAGCTGTCTTTGACGGCTCAGTTAATGTGCAGTGAGCTTGCTAATTGCTGTTGTGGGTGCATATGTGCCGACGCGGGGTGCTAAGGCCCACTTTTTCTTGCTATTGCAGATATGGGCTACATGGTTGGCAAAAGGTTACGTGAAGGGAACCTCCTTCAGCCCTACTTCTGGATCTTCACTGTGTAGCCCTACCATGCACCGCAGAGCCTTTGCCTCAGTTTTTACTTGACTAGAAGGATAAAATGTGTCTGACGGAAATCCAATACATCTCACCATCCAAATACCACCGTTCCTACAGTAAAGCATGGAGGTGGTAATATCCTGTTCTGGGGGGCTTCTGTGCAGCAGGGATTGGAGCACTTGTCAGGATAGAAGGAAAGATGGATGGGGTGAAAAACCATCACATTCTTGTGGAAAATGTGCTGCCTTCTGCCAGAAAGTTGTCAGTGAGAAGGTTTACCTTCCAACATGATAATGACCCAAAGCACACAGCAAAAATGGCCACACAGTGGTTGGAGGAGAAAAAGGTGAACGTCCTTGCATGGCCTAGTCAGAGCCCAGACTTAAACCCCTTTGAAACTCTGTGGAATGATTTAAGACTGCAGTCCACAAACAGTCACCATCAATTTAAAGTGAACTTGAGCAGTTCTGCAAAGAAGAGCGGGCAAATATTGCCAAGTCTAGATGTGCAAAGTTAGTGGAGACCTATCCCAACAGACTAATGGCTTTAATTAACTGCTTGCCTGCCACCTCATAGCAGATATACTGCTACAGGGCAGCTTTGCAAAATCATGTAAATATATGTGATTTTGTAGTTCCAGGTAGGGGGCTTTCGTGTGCGGTGCCCTACCCGTTCTGCTATTGGCTCCTGAGGATGTCAATCACCAGGTCCTGGCTGGTGATTTTTGGCCAGGACTAGGTGATCATCTGCAAAGCTGAGAGGGGAGAGACCTATGTGTAAACAACACAGATCTCTCTCCTGTCAGCATTGACATGCTGCACAGCAGAGATCTAGAAAGCAGCAGGTTTGCTTAGTAAAACACAACACAGTAAACAAAAAAAATCACTCCCTAACCCACAGTTAACCCTTTGATCGCCCCAGATGTTAACCCCTTCCAGCCCAGTGTCATTAGTACAGTGTCAGTGCTTTTTATTAGCACTGATCACTGTATTAGTGTCACTGGTCAGTGGCAGTTAGTCTCCCGCAGTGTTAGATTGCCCACTGCAGTCCCACAGTTCCGCTATAAGTCGCTGATCACCGCCCTTACCAATATATTAAAAAAAATTCATTATACGTATGTGCCGCCATTTTGTAGATGCTATAACTTTCACGTAAACCAATTAATATACACTTATTGGGATTTTTTTTTTAGCAAGACATTTAGCAGAATACATTTTGGTCTAAATTTCTGATGAAATTTATTTATTTTTTGTAATTAATATGTTTTATAGCAAAAAGTAAAAAAATATTGTTGTTTTGCTTTTTCAAAATTGTCAGTATTTTGTTTTCTTTATAGCACAAAAAATAAAAACCGCAGAGGTGATCAAATACCTATTTGTGGGGAAAAAAATGACATAAATTTAATTTATGTTCAGCGTTGCATGACTGCACAATTGCCAGTTAAAATAACGCAGAGCTGTATCATAAAAAATGGCCTGCTTAGGAAGGGGGGTAAACCTTCTGGAAGGCAAGTGGTTAAAGCAAAGATTGATTCAACAAAACACTGACACAAGCGGGTGATCCTTTTTCCAACTCGGTGATTCTGTTTTTGACTTTTTCAATTCTTTTTCTGACCTGTTGGTGTTCTATCTTTCACTTGGATGTTGTAACAAAAAATCTTTTTACTTTCTATGCCTCGATCACATGGGTGTGCTGCAGTGTATACCTGTGAGAGGGCCATGTATGACCACAGGGGGATGCCCAGGTGTTCAGGTGGGTGCCATGCAGATGCGGGGGTGCAGTCCGAAATGCAGAAGTGTGCGTTTGGGGCTGTACACCCACACAGCTGTCAGATTGAGAGCAGTGGCTGTGTCCATGCAGCTCTGTGTCCCAATTGACATGAATGGGACTGCCCGCATGGGGATGCATGAACACCTGTGGCTAAAAGCGGCAGTACGCCTGTGTGAACGAAGTCTAAATCTTTATTTATTTATTATAGATCCTATTTATTCACATGTGTTATTGAAAGATCTTTCCACCCGTAAAGTTTGGTTTATGCTAAAGAGAGATCACCTGGCAGTTCTGTGTATCTCTTAAAGTATACCTACAGGCAAAACTTTGTAGTTTTGAATTGGGTGGAGAGGGTTTAGAACACCTGTCAGGTTTTTATTGCTGTCTGTGTCTCCCAGGGGCGGACTGACCATTTGGAAACGCGGGCACTGCCCGAGGGCCTGGGGTCAGTAGGGGGCCCCATGAGATGCCTCTGGTACCTTTTTCATAGGCTTTTTTGAGTTTGGCCAAGGACACAGGGGCCCCATGATCCCCTATTGCCCGGGGGCCCCATGAGTTGTCAGTCCGCCCCTCTGACCCCTTTAGGGAGATTCACCCTCTCTATTTGCCCGGTTTACTATTATCACCGAAAGTAAAAAAAAATTCCAAATTTAGTTTTGTGACCAGAACAGGAATAGAGGGGAAATCTTCCAAAGGGACACTAGTTTTGATGACAGGCAGGGATTCCTTCACTTTGGATGGGTTTCCTTTCACTTCCTTTTTTGGCCATGGGATAGGAAATGAAAGGAAATCTCCCCAATGGGACACAGATGACCAAAATAAAACTGACAAGTGTTAAAACCCTCCTTTACCCTATTGGAAATTAAAAAAAAAAGCTTTGCCTTTATTTCTACTTTAAGGGCTCTAAAGATGAGACCTCTGAAGTCCTGGGTCTATACCCCTGCAGTGCCCATTATGAGGGGTCCCCACTTTTCTATTTTATACTATGGAAAATGTACAGAAGGAGCAGGAACACCCATAAAATAAATATACGAGGCCAGGGGCTGATTCATGCAACAAGGCTCAACCCACAACAACAATATCACCCTTGGGTGGACTGACCTTATGGGTTATGGCATCTTCAGTCATTTCTACAGGCTTTACTCATCTGTTTATGTCTACTATGTACTTAAAATTGGTCTAAAATGTGTAATTTACTTATCTGCAGCATGTCACCCAGAGAATGAGCCGCCTAGGGAGGCACTGCTTGCCTTCTGCAAGGTAAGACCCTCTGTCACTATTTTCTGTCTATTACCTGCATGCTTGTAATTAAGAAAAAAGTCTAAGAGACTCATACAGAACTATGACCCTGCTGAGGCCCAGCTTAGTCCCAGATCCAGTACTGGTTGCCTATCTTGTCCTCCATAGCCACCATACTTGAATGTTTTTAGAACTGAATTGCTGACTTGTATACAGTACATACAGTCCCAGTATGCAGATGTTTTAGCTTCGAGGGCCGAAAGGGCAGTGAGCGCCCAGAGACGAATGCTCGTAACGCGGACTGCTTGCAGCGAGGTTGGACAGTGCACCTCTGAAACCTGTCGACACCTAAACACAGAAGCCTCATACACTGGGGCTAATCACCAAGTTTGCATGAGGTCTAAAGTCTAGTTCTACATTTGCAGTCAAATTTGTGAAACCCCCACTATATGTTTACTATGGGTTCCCAATTACAAAGCAAATCTAAAACTCTTGTTTAAAAAAATAAATAAATCTTACTATTTTTTAGATGTTTGTTTGGTCTTTGGGCAGACTGCAAGCTATTCTGAACAATTTTAGCCCTTTCACTGCCAGAACCGTTTTTGCATTTTTTTGAACAAGTTTACAAAATCATTTTAGGCCTGAAGATTACACAAAACCCCCAAACATTATACATTTTTTGAAAGCAGACACCCTAAAGAATGAAATAGGGGTAGTTCAAATTCTTTATGTCGCACAATATTACCACAAAGGTCTAGGAAATGCAAAATTTCATGAAGAAACCCACTAAACTGAATTTTAAGGCAAACAAATGCAACAAATTACAAAAAATTTTTTGTAAAATATAAAAGACGAGGGTGCGCTGAGTATATAGATACCTAGCATGTCAAACATTAAATTTACATGTACCTGTGAAATGGCGACAAACGTCAGTACCTTATATTTTCTATAGGCGACACTTCAAAAGCCTCTACAGGTCATCAGTTTAGTGTTACAGAGGGGGCACTCCGATGGGATCAGTCCATGTGAGGGGGCACTCCGATGGGATCAGTCCATGTGAGGGGGCACTCCGATGGGATCAGTCCATGTGAGGGGACACTCCGATGGGATCAGTCCATGTGAGGGGACACTCCGATGGGATCAGTCCATGTGAGGGGACACTCCGATGGGATCAGTCCATGTGAGGGGACACTCCGATGGGATCAGTCCATGTGAGGGGACACTCCGATGGGATCAGTCCATGTGAGGGGACATTCCGATGGGATCAGTCCATGTGAGGGGACACTCTGATGGGATAAGTCCATGTAAGGGGATCACCACGGCGCTGGTCCCAGCGCAGGCGCATTGCGCCACCTTGTGCAGGGATGCAGGCACTAGGTCCAGGCATCCAAACTCGCGCATGCGCACTAGGAGCCGCGGGCGCGCGCCTGGCACCAATGACAGCGCAGGGCGCGATATTTAAACGGCCCTGAACTGTCATTGAGTGCCTTCTGGTCTTACCTGCATTCCTGAACCTGTGAACCTGTATCCTGTAAGTTGCTGACCCGGATTGTACCTGACCACGCTGTATTCTCCTGCTCTGACCCTTGGCTTGCCTGACCTCTCTCCTGGATGCCCCCTTTTGGATCTGATCTTCTGTTACTGACCTGGCGTGTGACCCGACTATTTTCTGCTTTGTACCGCACCGTCCCCATGGCTACCGACCCGGCTTGTCTGACCTTGCACCTGCTCAGCCATCCATCCCGTCGGGGTCGCCCGACCTCCTCATATCAGGCTCTTCCCTGTGGGAGCCCCTGGCAAACACCCCTACCACTGACAGGTATACTCAGTAGTCACGACCTGGTCTCAGGGTGCTCCAAGTCCATCCCCACCATCAGGGGCCCTGGTGAACAAGTACTCTGGGGCTTAGATTCCGTGCTCTGGGGACACCTGATCAGTGGAGTGCTAGTGGCGCCGCCAGGCGGTCCCTTACAGTACCAGAAGGCCATGACTGAGCCTAGGGGAGGGGGGACGAGTGGAAGACAGTGTTCCGTACTCGTTTTGGGCACTTTGAATATCTGGTCATGCCATTTTGGCTGTGCAATGCCCCAGCCACGTTCCAGCATTTTGTGAGCTATCTATTCAGGGACTACCTTGATGTTTTTGTAATCGTCTATTTGGATGACTTACTGATCTTTTCACCCTCACTTAAGGCTCACAGGATTCATGTGGCAAAGGTATTAGGGCGGTTGCGCCTGCATGGGCTATATGCCAAAGCTGACAAGTGCAGCTTTGAGCAGCCCAGTATTACTTTTTTGGGTCTGATTATCTCCACCACGGGGGTCGCGATGGACCCTCAGAAGGCCTCAGCAATTCTGGATTGGCCAGTTCCCACAGATAAAAAGGGCATCCAACATTTTATTGGGTTTTCGAACTTTTGCAGAAAGTTTATTAGGAACTTCTCAGGTCTGGTCTCCCCCATAACTCAGTTGACCAAACAAGGAACCCGCTTCAGATGGACACCAGAGGCCCAGGAAGCCTTTGAGGCCCTGAATAAATTGTTCACCACAGCACCCATTCTCGGCCATCCAGACACATCCCTGCCTTACATACTGGAAGTAGATGCGTCTGAGAATGCGGTAGGATCCATCCTGTCCCAGAGAAAAGGCACCAAGGAACTCCTACACCCTGTAGCATTCTTTTCAAGGAAGCTTACTCCGGCCGAGAAGAACTATGATATTGGCGATCGAGAACTGTTGGCCATTAAAACGGCATTAGAGGAATGGAGGTACCTGCTGGAAGGAGCCACGCATCCAATCTTGATCTTCACCGATTATAAAAACCTAGAGTATCTGAGAACGGCCAAACGGTTACACCCGCGACAGGCGAGATAGGCAGTCTTTTTCTCCAGGTTCTCCTTTCATATAACATACAGACCTGGTTCCAAGAACACGAAGCCCGACGCACTGTCACGCATGTTTGAGGACCCCAAGGAAGAACCAGTACCCGATACCATTCTGTCCTCAGGGAACTTCTTGGCCCTCCAAACGGAGCTTCGGTCGAAACTCCTGGACGCATCTACGGCAACGTCAGCCCCATCTGGGGTGTCCCTGCAGAACAAGGGAGGACTCCTATGGAAGGAGGGGTTGATCGCGGTACCTGAAGAAGTCTGAACTTTAGTCTTCGGACATTGTCATGATCACCCGATGGCAGGACACTTTGTCCTAACAAAAACCCTGGATCTTCTCCAACGCTCATTTTGGTGGCCGAGCATGGCTAAGGACTGCAAACATTACGTTAAATCCTGCGCCGTCTGTCAAAGAAACAAACTGTCAGGAATCAAGGAATGACCAGAAAGGTGTGGACTGACACAGGGAAACGCAGGTCTCAGGTACAATACAATACAGTTTATTATTAGCCACCCAGATATATATCTATATAAACACACAGTGAGCAAACCAACCTTCCACTAATCTTTAGGAGGTGCAGGAACACAGGCGTAGTCAGGGCTGGAGAGGTGGAACGGTCAGGCCGGCCGTAGGGTTCTTTGATGACCGTTTGGTGGTACCTCTAGCGGTCCTCAGGGCAGGATTCCCCAGGGCGCGGAGTCTAAGCCCCAGTCTGCCTTTTCACCAGAGCCCCTGATGGTGGGGATGGACTTGGCGCAGGACTGAGACCAGGTCGCGGCCCCTGAGTACACCTGCTAGTGGTAGAGGGATCCGCCAGAGGTATGTGCAGGTACGGCTGGATCCGTGCAGGATGGATGGATGGCAGAGTAGTTAGCGTGGTCAGACAAGCCGGGTCGGTAACGGTGGAGGCAGATCAGTACAGAGCAGCAGGCAAAGAGTAAGCGGGTCACAAGCCAAGGTACAGCAACAGGAGGTCAAACAGCATAGGAGTAGGCAGAAGAATAGTCAGGGATGAGCCAGTAGTCAGAACAGGAGACGGTCAACAGAGATCAGGATCAAGCCGGGTCAGCAACGAAGCAGGAACACAGGTACAGAGGCTCATAGGAAAACATACACCAAGGCCCAGAGCACAGGCCTGGTCATGCCTTATATACACCTTTCTGTAATCAGCCCCAGGTTTGGCTGATTGTAAGCTTCTGGCTGCTAAGAGCACCCGCTGGTCAGCTCTGGTACTGCAGCCCACACGGCAGGTAAGTCCCACCACCAGTGCTGAGTCCATTGCTGAGAGCACCCGCTGGTCAGCTCTGGTACTGCAGCCCACACAGCAGGCGAGTCCCACCACCAATGCTGAGTCCATTCCTGACACAAACCTTCAAGAAACAAGGCTTGGGGACTGCTGCGCCCACTGCCGATACCTGAACGACCATGGCAAAGGATCGCAATGGACTTTATAGTCGAGCTCCCTCCGTCCCAGGGCCACGCCGTGATCCTTGTGGTCATCGATCGACTATCTAAGATGGCCCACTTCTTACCCTTGAAGAATACTCCGTCGGCATCCGAGACTGCACGAATCTTCATTCAGGAAATAGTAAGATTACACGGAGTTCCAGAAGACATCGTCTCGGATCGAGGAGTCCAATTCACTTCTAAATTTTGGAGGGCTCTATGCAAGGCATTGGATATCAAACTGTCCCTTTCCTCCGCGTTCCACCCACAGACCAATGGGCAAACAGAGAGGACTAACCAGACCCTGGAGCAATACCTGCGATGCTACACGTCCTTCCTACAGGATAATTGGCTGACGCTCTTACCCTTGGCAGAATTTGCCTACAACAATGCAAATAATTCAGCAACGGGGCAATCCCCGTTTTTTTTCAAACTATGGATTTCACCCTGTTTTCCTTCCTGATCTGGTCCCCGAGTGTCCAGTTCCGGCCACACAAGACGCGCTTACTTTTTTCTCCACCAACAACAAATTACTTCAGGAGGCCATCTCTCGGGCCCAGGAGGATAACAAGAAGGCTTTTGATAAGAAGCGAAGGGGGGACCTGGTGCTGCAACCTGGGGATAAGGTCTGGTTGGCGACAACGAATTTGAAAATGTTGTGTCCTTCAAGGAAATTGGGACCGAAGTTTGTAGGCCCTTTCTGTGTGAAGCGAATGATTAACAAAGTGGCATACGAGCTCATCCTCCCTGAGACGTTTAAGATCCACCCAGTATTCCACGTGTCCCTGCTGAAACCAGTGGTCCCAGATCCCTTTCCAGATCGAGAGTCCAGACCTCTGGAGGCCATAACTATCGAAGAGCAAGCAGAATTTGAGGTAGAAGCAATCCTGAAGTGCCGAAGGAGGGGGGGTCAGACCCAGTTCCTAATTAAATGGAAGGGCTATGGTCCAGAGGACAATTCCTGGGAAGCGGCCCAAAATGTTCATGCACCTAGGCTTGTCCGGGGGTTTCTTCGTGATCACCCGTGGTGGAGAGATCGGGTGGGCATCCGGAGGTTGCCCGTAGGGGGGGGCAATGTCAGGGATCACCGCAACGCTGGTCCCGGCACAGGCGCAGTGCGCCGCCTTGTGCAGGGACGCGGGCACTAGGTCCAGGCCGGCCGCGGCGTCTGAGCTCGCACATGCGCACTAGGAGCCGCGGGCGCGCGCCTGGCACCAATGACAGCGCAGGGCGCGATATTTAAACGGCCCTGAACTGTCATTGAGTGCCTTCTGGTCTTACCTGCATTCCTGAACCTGTGAACCTGTATCCTGTAAGTTGCTGACCCGGATTGTACCTGACCACGCTGTATTCTCCTGCTCTGACCCTTGGCTTGCCTGACCTCTCTCCCGGATGCCCCCTATTGGATCTGATCTTCTGTTACTGACCTGGCGTGTGACCCGACTATTCTCTGCCCGCTGCTTTGTACCGCACCGTCCCCACGGCTACCGACCCGGCTTGTCTGACCTCGCACCTGATCAGCCATCCATCCATCCCGTCGAGGTCACCCAACCTCCTCTTATCAGGCTCTCCCCTGTGGGAGCCCCTGGCGAACACCCCTACCACTGACAGGTATACTCAGTAGTCACAACCTGGTCTCAGGGTGCTCCAAGTCCATCCCCAATGCACACATCACTCCAAACCAGCAGGAACCTTCAAAAGCGGGCTCCCATGCAATAGATGAGACCCAGAGAAGCTTCTGATAGTGTAGTATATCTTTAATAAGCAAACTTACAGCATGTACAGGTAACGGATAAACTTACATCCAGAATAAGATCGAGTTTTTTCACTTATGCTATTGTGCAACTTATGTTTTGATTTTCCATTTGTTCTTATTAGCTTTATTAGCGCTGCATACTTTTTTTACGCAAACTCTTTTTTCTTTATTTGAGTTTTCTAGGAATCACATTGTAAGGGACAATGTGAAAAGAGCAGTGACTTTTACTCAATTTTCTAAAATTTAGTGAGGTGAAATCAACGTTTGTTGTCCACTATAGCCATGAACAAATTTTTAAGGAATAAGATGGATAATTTGTCTTGAACAAACAAATTTCCACTTATCTGTAGTTTACATTTGATAAATGACATTCATTCCTAAATCAAATGATAAAGTTGTAGTAAACTCCGCTTGGTCAATTGTACCTACAGGTATGCTTATAATAAATCTTACCTGTAGGCAGGGGCGGACTGACAACCCATGGGGCCCCCGGGCAATAGGGGATCATGGGGCCCCTGTGTGCTTGCCCAAACTCAAAAAAGCCTATGAAAGAAGGAACCAGGGGCATCTCATGGGGCCCCCTACTGACCCCGGGCCCTCAGGCAGTGCCCAAGTTTCCAAATGGTCAGTCCTCCCCTGCCTGTAGGCACAATGAATTTCTCCTAAACATGCGCTATTGACCACTTCCCGTCCGGCCGTTTATATACATGGGCCGGACGGGAGCAGTGTAGGGGTGAGTTGCCGTTCATAAACGCCGCCCGCCATTTTAGCCTGTGCACGCTCCCCAGGAGTGCGTGGCACCACGATACGGTGCACGCTGTGTCCGGAGGGCACAGCGGAACACAGATTGCTGTACAGGACCTCTGTGTGAGGTCCAGATCATGTGATCACTGATTGGCCAATCAGTGATCACATGAATAGTAGTTAGCAAGATGTCACTTCTGACATCATTGCTTACTACGTGTGAAATCTGTGAATGATCGCAGAGGTCACATGGTACAAGGCTATTCACAACAGCCTTGTACCATGTGACAAGCTGTGACCAATCACAGCTCACACAGTATTTCTCAATGGCTGCAACTAATTTGGGTTATTTTGTTTTTTACTAAAAAGATAACTGAATACATTTTGGCCAAGATTTATGAAGATTAGTTATTTGCAAAATTTTATAAAAAAAAACACTTTTTTTCATTTATATAGCAAAAAAAATAAAAATGCCAGTGGTGAATAAATACCATCAAAATAAAGTTTTATCTGTCTCAAAACAATGCTAAAAAATTCATATGGTTACAGTGTTGTTGGACCGCGCAATTGTCATTCAAAGTGTGACAGCACTGAAAGCTGACAATTGGCCTGGACAGGAAGGAAGTGAAAGTGTCCGGACTTGACGTGGTTAAGGAGATATTCACAATTTCTGCAGCTAATGACGTCACCAGCGCATGAGCTCTGAACTGAGGGCACACTGAATGTGCTGTCAATCCAGGGTGCTGTGCCGCGATGGTGACTCCCGTGTGCATGTGCGGGTGTAACATCCTCATGGCTCAGCCATTCAAATGGCCGGCTGAAGATGGAAGCCCTGTCAGCAGTGACAGAGCACCGCTGGAGGGATCCCTTTTACAGGTAAGTCTGTCATAATGTGCTAGTACAGTATGTGGTACATACTAGCACATTATGCCTTTATCTTGCCGGGGGACTTTTTTTTAATGATTTCTCTACCGTTGTAAAAGCAAATTAAATATTCATTTAAAGTGTTACTAAACCCACAGCGGTAAAATCAGTCTGTATATGCAGTGTTACTAAACCCAGGACCCTGCATTCCCTATAAGTAATAGACCACAAAGGGTGGTTCATGTGGAGACCTGTACATGCATAAACAGTGCCATGTCCTAATTCAAGAGCATTAATACCAAAAAATGGATAGAAGTCCACACATGGACTTTTTAGGCACTCAGCACTTGCTGATAACTCAAACAATTTTATTGATACATAATTGGAAATCCACTAGTGTATGGCCAGCTGAACTAGAAAGGTGTGAAAGTGTTTATTCATAGGATACACAATGTTCCTAATAGAAGGCTCATATACACAAGAGTTCACCTGACAGCCACAGGTTCTGTCTTTCTCCAGCTCTACCTGCAACAAGTATAATGAGCTCCCGGCAGGTGCATGAAGGGCTTGTTGAACCTTAAAGGGATTGTGCACACATTTGCTTGAAAACAGAAGCTGATACACAAGACAGAGCATTGCCAAAAGTAGTCATTGGGATCTTCAGGCTCCTTATGCTCCACTCTATTTTTACAAAGAAGGAGATGGATGGGTGAGCTGTAATTCCCCATCTACCTGGGTCCTCTGGGGCTTTTACACTCAGATACGTAACCCTTGGTGTATGGTTCTTTTTGCTACAACCTAGAAAGTGTTCATTAACACCAGCTGTAGAAACATTGTTTGAAAATTATTTTGGTTAAATATATAAGTTAAGTGTATTTAAATATTTAACTTAAGCTTAAGTGTTTGCATTACCTACCATCACTTTACACTAAAATGGACTTTAATAATGAACTAAAATGATACTTTTTAAAATACCGTAAAATGAATGACTGTAAAACTGACCATCACTCATGCAGTCTTGGTCTATTTCTATTATTCACCCAAAGGACTCTCCATGGGGTTTTCAGGAAAGCTGAAAAAAACAATTTGTTTAGAATCTATTTAAATTATAGCTAAAAAAGTATTTAAAACCCCCTTTTTTTCCGTTATAGTGGTTAGGGATTAGAACACCTGTCAGGTTTTTACTGATATCTGTGCCTACATTAAGAGGGTTTACCCTTTCTATTTATCCTCATGTTTATGGTTATCACTGAAAGGGAAAGAGTTGTCCCCAGAACATAGTAGAGGGGCATATTTTAAAGGGGAAGCCAGTTCTGGTGGCAACCAGGGAATTCCTTAATTTTGGAGATAATTGTTTTCATTCCTGTTTTGGCTATGGGACAGGGAGTGAAGGGAAATCTTCCCAATTGGAAAATGATGGCAAAACAATCTGAAAGGGATTATAACCCTCCCTTATGCAGGCCATAGATGGGTCAAAAATCGGCCGATTTTTCTTTTAAAAAAACGAACAATCGGTCGTTCAAGTGGCCGACGTTACCACCAATGGTAAAAAAAAAATCGGCCGATTTTCATCCCTTCTACAGCTGGCAAAAAGTGTCCCTGCAGAGAGCTCCGCTATTTCTGACAGTTCTCTGACAGTTCCTTCACATTTACAGCGGTTGAAACATTGTATCTATTTGTTTCCATTTAGGATACAGATGTTTTTATTCGGAAACAAATAGATACATTGTTTCAACCGCTGTAAATGTCAAAGAACTGTCAGAGAACTGTCAGAAATAGCGGAGCTCTCTGCAGAGACACTTTTTGCTGGACTGGAATTCTTCTTATTTTCATCCTACTTCTTCTTCTTCTTCTTCTTCTTCATCCTCATCCTCTTCTTCTTCCTCCTCATCCTCCTCTTCTTCTTCTTCTTCTTCATCCTCATCCTCTTCTTCTTCTTCTTCTTCATCCTCATCCTCTTCTTCTTCTTCTTCTTCATCCTCATCTTCTTCTTCTTCTTCATCCTCATCCTCATCCTCTTCTTCTTCTTCTTCCTCATCCTCTTCTTCTTCCTCCTCATCCTCTTCTTCTTCCTCCTCATCCTCTTCTTCTTCCTCATCCTCCTCTTCCTCTTCACCCTCCTCCTCCTCCTCTTCATCCTTATCCTCTTCTTCTTCTTCATCCTCATCCTCTTCTTCTTCATCCTCATCCTCTTCTTCATCCTCATCCTCTTCTTCATCCTCATCCTCTTCTTTTTCATCCTCTTCTTCTTCCTCTTCATCCTCTTCTTCATCCTCTTCCTCTTCTTCTTTTTCATCTTTTTGTCTTCCTCTTGCAGGTCACTGCTCATGCGCAGATTTTTTATCGGTAAAAAATCGGCCGATTTGCCCACTAATTGCCGCGAAAATCGGCCGATCGGCAAAATCGGCCGATTTTTTTCCAACTTTACCGAAAAACAAAAACGGCCAAAATACCGAAAAACGGCCGACCAAATCGCCCACTAACGATCCGAAAATCGGCCGATTTTATTTTCGGCCGAAAAATCGGCCGATTTTCGACCCATCTATGGCCTGCATTACCCTATCCAAAATGTATAAAAAAAAATGTTTTGCCTTAATAACTTAGAGCCCCTCCCCCCGAAATGTAAGGTGCGTAGTATTGTGTTAATTGCACTTGGAAACACAATCACTGGATATTTGTATCTTTGTTTTTATTTGTGCAGGTAGAAGCACCCTGTGGTTCCGGTGACGTGGGGTGCAGTTTCAGGATGGGAGGGCGGGAGAATGTGACCATGTGTTATGTTACACCTTAACCGCTTGCCGACCCGCCACAGTGTTTTTACTACAGCAGGGCAGCACCTGTGCGCATAGCACCGTCTTTTAACGTCGCTGTGCAAAACAGGTATGGGGCGTGCGCGAGGCACGTGCCCGCTCTACCCGTCCCGCCGATCGTGGCAGCGGGTGTCTGTCACCGGCTCCCGGCGGGTCATTTCCAAGTAATCACTGACAGATAGCAGAGCTGCAATGTAAACAATGCAGCCGTGCTATCTGTCAGTTCAGAGCACACTGAACCTGAGAGAAGACTTTATCTCTCGGGATCAGCGTGTTCCTGTGAAGTACACTAGAAATTCTGAGGACCCTCTGCACACTGGTATATACCCTTTCCAGCAGACTATGCAATAAATAGGGATATTTAGTTCACACATATTGCAATACATGCTTAAGCTGGCCAACTGCGTCAAAGTAATCCCTCTATGGCCAGTCCTACTCTGCTCTGCCTACGCAAATGTTACTGTGGACACAATGCTAGCATAGGGGAAAAGACACAATGGGGGAGAGCTACAAGGTTCAGGTCTGGCTACTGACCCAACAATACAACAAACAAGAGATCCCTGTGTGGTTACACCCCTTTACACCTGATGGATAAATGCATGCACTAGCTGTTGGGATTTGAGCACAGGGATCTCTTGTTTGTTTCCTCTGAAACACTCCCCTCACACAGTTAACCCTTTCTTTACCTAATAAAAGTTAACCCCTTCCTCCCCAGTGCCATTAGTACAGTGTCAGTGTTTTTTTTTGCACTGATCACTGTATTGGTGTCACTGGGGATGTCAGTGACCCCAAGTCAGTTCCCCCCAGTGTCAAAATGTCCGCTGCAGTCCCGCCATAAGTCGCTGATCACTGTCATAAATCGCTGATCACTGCCATAAGTCACTGATTGCCGCCATTATTAGTATAATAAAAAAAAATCCCAGTATCTTTCCTGCCATTTGTAAACGCTATCATTTTCACGTAAACCAATTAATTTACACGTATTGGGATTTTTTTTAAGCAAAGACATGTCGCAGAATACATTTTGGCAGAAATTTATGACTAAATTTCATTTTTATATTTTTTTTACTGGACATGTTTTATAGCAAAAAGTCCAAATATTGTTTTTTTTTCTCAAAATTTTCAGGCTTTTTCTTTTATAGCGCAAAAAATAAAAAACGCACAGGCAATCAAAGACCACCGAAAGAAAGCTCAATTTGTGGGGAAAAAAAGGATGTAAATTTCATTTATGTACCGTATTGCATGACCGGGCAATTTTCCGCTAATTTAGCACAGCGCCGTATAGCAAAAAAATGGCGTAAATTGCAGTATCTATACCATAGTTTGTAGACGCTATAACCTTCACACAAAGCAATCAATATACACTTATTGGGATATTTTTACCAAAAACATGTAGCATGTGGCAGGCGCAGCACCCTTTGGTGCCTTGTGCGCTGTGGCATTAGAAAAATGATGCAATTGCTGTTTCTTTGTTTGATTAGACTGACTTTGCTCTGTAATTCCTCCAATGCCGCTCTATGGATGCAGTAGGTTTAAAGAGCACACCGAATACTTTAGTTAACTTCTTTAATAACTTCAATCTTCTTCATATAACACTGCTTACAATGGCTTATTTCTTTCATATTACAATGGTTTAATTCGTATTACATTGGGTTGATTCAAAAGCTTATCTCGATAGATTTGTTAGATTCGATAGATTCGATTGGATTATGATTACTCTACACTGACTTGATTCGTAAATTCGGTGGAACTACAAGTAAACACATACAACAGTTTTTAGACACAGATCTACCTGCACTGTAAACAACAGAGGAACACACAAGTGCATTAAATACCTATTTGGCCTTCTCTGTTTCCATAAAGCTTTTCTGATTGGAACTGTGTCTGTTTCCTCTTCTGTCTGGTGAGCATGTGTCTGTAGAATATTCTAGCAGGGAGTTTTACACAGGCATAAATGTAAAACTGGCTGGGATTGGTTAAGGCTCTGTACAGTGTGAGGCTGTCTGTGATTGGCTCAGCTCTATACTAACTCTTAAAGGCATATTTTCCTTTTCTGCTTCTGCTAACACAATGAATATATAAATGTCATATAACAATCAAAGACATAAATCACAGCAATGATTCTGCTTTTGGCTTTAACATATGCACATATACACTGTACTGAGGTTATTGGCAGGTTTGGTATACACATATATGTGAACCATATTAGCAACCTAGGACTGGTCTTAGCTGGCCAGCTACATAGCAGAATACATTTTGGCCTAAATTTATAACTAACTTTGAGTTTACTATATATTTTTTATAGCTGAAAGTAAAAAAATATAGTTTTTCTTCAAATTTTTTGGTCTTTTTTTGTTTATAGCGTGAAAAATAAAAAGCGCACAGGTGATCAAATACCACCGAAAGAAAGTTCTATTTGTGTGAAAAAAAGGACGTAAATTTCGTTTGGGTGCAGCATTGCATGACCGCACAATTATGAGTTGAATTAGTGAAGCGCTAAGTAGCAAAAAGAGGCCTGGTCAGGAAGGGGGGTAAATCCTCAGGAGGGCAAGTGGTTAAATATAGATTTAATATGAAATCTGGTCAGAAAGGTGAACGTAGCCTTTTAGGACTTTATTGAATCCTATTGCTTCCACTGATGTATGGCATATGTCTGCAGCAGCAGAGGGTTTTACACAGTTTCCCAGGTGCTGTAGCATGTATCTTTAACAAGCCGATTTTCAGCTGTCAGGTGGAAGCGATCTGGTGGATGTACAGCTGATGGATCACTTTTATGGGCCCCCGTTAATGCACCATCCAATTCCCCTACCACCTCCCACTATGTTTCCCGGGTTCCAATTTTCCATCTTTGAACCTCAGACTCGTACTGCGCGATCTGCGCTTCATTGGCTTCAGTGAAGGGCAGGGGAGACATCAGGGGTCTAATTGCCAGGTGTCTTTTGCAGGTAACCATCCCTACATATTTTAAGATGATGAGAAAGATGACGGCATTGAGTGGTTATAAGAATGCGTATGAGTAACTGCTTTTGTATTGGTGGAATGGGAATGCTTTGTTAGTCTTTATTTTATGACCTGGCTGTGTTCTTTCTGTTCGCAGAATCGCTCCATAGACCATCGTGTTGATCTGTATTCTCTGCAGCTCTATTGCTGGGATTATTCTGATCTGTGCCAGTAGTAAGTAAGCTTTTATTTTTCATTTATTGCTGTATAAATACTTGTGTGTTGGCTATAGGCAATACATGGTACACAATCCTTCCATGTCCACATCTCCATTATTCACTGGCATCCTCTGTGGGCTGTGGGTTCCGGCACAGTAATAAATGAGACGGATTTTAGGTGAATCTTCAAACAAAATCATTTTTTCTATTGTTTTTGCAAGTGGAAGTGTTAGGACAAATGAGGAGAGTAAAGCAGAGTATATGCGTATTGAAATTCCTCCTGTCCAGCAGGAACTGCCCATATCTCAGTACGTGTGTATCCCTCACTTGTGTGGATGCTGGGAATTTGGAAGTTGTTTTTTGGTTTTTCTTTTGTTTTTTTTTTTCCCATTCAACCAGCTGGTTGCTTGAAGAAAGACTGTGTATACCCAGCTAACGTTTATACTATATGAAGGGCAAGAAAAAAAAAATCACAGAGGTTCTAACACTTCCCCTTCTATTAATAAAGTGGTTTTATTTGCTGATGCGTACCTAGAGAGATTCCGTTCACTTCCTGTTCCTTTGAACATGTAGGGAGGAGGAATCTCCCCTGCAGTGAGCACAGAGAGAGATCCTAACTGCATCCCACCTTCTTTGGAAAAAAGTTTTGGCAGGAATAACACTTTTTCCTAGTTTAAAATAGTTAAATAGTAAAAACAATTCTGGTAAATGCCTTTTAAGCACTTCAAGTCTGGACACTTTTACCCCCTTCCTGTCCAGGCCAATTTTCAGCTTTCAGTGCTATCACACTTTGAATGACAATTGCGCTGTCATGCAACACTGTACGCATATGAATTTTTTAGCATTTGTTGAGATGAATAAAACTTTATTTTGGTGGTGTTTATTCACCACTGGGATTTTTATTTTTTTTTGCTATATAAATGAAAAAGTCCAAAAAGTTTGAAAAAATAATCTTTCTTCATAAATCTTGGCCAAAATTTATTGTTATCTTTTTATTAAAAAAAAAATAACCCAAATTAGTTTATAACCAAAAATTATTATAATTTTTCAAAACATTTTTTTACATTTTTATTTTCTTATATTATTATTTGTTTTTTTTGTTTTTTTTTCAACATACTGTCACCAGAGCAATAAAAAAAAAAATCTTCATCACCCCCCACAAGTAGTACAGTGTCACTATGGTACTACTGTACTACTTCTGGGGGGTGGTGATTTTTTTTTTTTACACTGATTGCTTTTACACCCATAAAGGCTATAAAAGCAATAATTTCTACTTCTCTCTGGCTGCATTCTTGCAGTCATTGAGAAATACTGTGTGAGCTGTGATTGGTCACAGCTTGTCACATGGTACAAGGCTGTTGTGAATAGCCTTGTACCATGTGACCTCTGTGATCATTCAAAGATTTCACATGTAGTAAGCAATGATGTCAGAAGTGACATCTTGCTTACTACTCTTCATGTGATCACTGATTGGCCTCACACAGAAGTCCCGTACAACGATCGCGGTGCTGCTTGCACACAAGCAGGGAGTGGGGAGGACGTTTATAATCGGCCACCCGCCTCTGCACTGCTCCCGTCTGGCCGTTTATATACAGTCATGGCCGAAATTGTTGGCACCCTTGATATTTCTCCAGGAAATCATGTATTTCTCACGAAACGTATTGCATTAACACATGTTTTGCTATACACATGTTTATTCCCTTTGTGTGTATTGGGACAAAACAAAAAAAGGGAGGAAAGAAAGCAAATTCGACATAATGTCACACAAACCTCCAAAAATGGGCTGGACAAAAGTATTGGCACCCTTTCACAACTGCGGATAAATAAGAATGTTACAAGCATGTGATGCTCCTGTAAACTCACCTGGGGCAAGTAACAGGTGTGGGCAATATAGAAATCACACCTGAAAGCAGATAAAAAGGAGAGACGTTCACTTAACCTTTGCATTGTGTGTCTGTCTGTGCCACACTAAGCATGGACAACAGAAAGAGGAGACGAGAACTGTCTGAGGACCTGAGAACCAAAATTGTGGCAAAATATCAACAATCTCAAGGTTACAAGTCCATCTCCAGAGAACTAGATTTGCCTTTGTCCACAGTGCGCAACATTATCAAGAAGTTTGCAACCCATGGCACTGTAGCTAATCTCCCTGGTCGTGGACGGATGAGGAAAATTGATGAAAGATTGCAACGCAGAATAGTCCGGATGGTGGATAAGCAGCCCCAAACATGTTCCAAAGACATTCAAGCTGTCCTGCAGGCTCAGGGAGCATCAGTGTCAGCGCGAACTATCCGTCGACATTTAAATGAAATGAAACGCTATGGCAGGAGACCCAGGAGGACCCCACTGCTGACACAGAGACATAAAAAAGCAAGACTACAGTTTGCCAAAATGTACTTGAGTAAGCCAAAAGCCTTCTGGGAAAACGTCTTGTGGACAGATGAGACCAAGATAGAGCTTTTCGGTAAAGCACATCATTCTACTGTTTACCGAAAACGGAATGAGGCCTACAAAGAACAAAACACAGTACCTACGGTAAAATATGGTGGAGGTTCAATGATGTTTTGGGGTTGTTTTGCTGCCTCTGGCACTGGGTGCCTTGACTGTGTGCAAGGCATCATGAAATCTGAGGATTACCAAAGGATTTTGGGTCGCACTGTAGGGCCCAGTGTCAGAAAGCTGGGTTTGCGTCCAAGATCCTGGGTCTTCCAGCAGGACAATGACCCCAAACATACGTCAAAAAGCACTCAGAAATGGATGGCAAAGAAGCGCTGGAGAGTTCTGAAGTGGCCAGCAATGAGCCCAGATCTAAATCCCATTGAACACCTGTGGAGAGATCTTAAAATTGCTGTTGGGAAAAGGTGTCCTTCCAATAAGAGAGACCTGGAGCTGTTTGCAAAGGAAGAGTGGTCCAAAATTCCGGGTGAGAGGTGTCAGAAGCTTATTGATGGTTATAGGAAGCGACTGATTTCAGTTATGTTTTCCAAAGGGTGTGCAACCAAATATTAAGTTAAGGGTGCCAATACTTTTGTCCAGCCCATTTTTGGGGTTTTGTGTGACATTATGTCATATTTGCTTTTCTGCCTCTGTTTTATATTTGTTCCAATACATACAAAGGGAATAAACATGTGTATAGCAAAACATGTGTTAATGCAATACCTTTTTTGTGTGAAATACTTGATTTTCAGGAAAAATATCAAGGGTGCCAACAATTTCGGCCATGACTGTACATGGACCGGACGGGAAGTGGTTATATACCTTCATTGTTCCTGTCCACCTCCCATATCCACACCAGTGAAAATCCAGTACTTCCAGGTATAAAAACACATGACTATACCCCCTGCCTTCCCACAATGCATTATTTGTTATCATGAGCGAGTCACCATCCTCAAATCCTGTTACATGGAGGCAATCCTGGCAGACCTGAATTTGCATATTGTCTGCAATGCATAACACAACGGCAAACTGGATCAGAAAGCCATCCTCTGTGTGACGCTGAGGTACGCAGTGACGTCATTTCCGGCGTGGGGGCCATCTTGAGACACCCGGAACCATACACATACACCCATAATATGGGTAAATGCTTGATGTCGCTGTAGGATATGTGAGTAGGATTTCTTTTTCTTATCTACCTAATAAATACGGATTTACACTATGGAGGATCTTTATTTGTTTCCATCATGATCCTATGTGGGTGAACCATTGATACAAGTACCAGGGGAGTGAAGTACGCAGGAGGATAAAGGCCTGTGGATATCCAGGAGGGTCCATTGGAGGTGACGAGATTGTTCCTGGGAAAGATTTATTTTCCCTAAAGCGAGCTGGCCTTCGTGGTCACTATTGGGAGGTGAGGGGCCACCTTGGAAGTTTTTGAATTCACAAGTTGGGGGAACTGGATTCACATCATTTACACACGAGTTATTGCTGTGGAGCACGGAGTTACTTATTTTTATTATTGGGACATTGTGTGGATATATGTGTTGTGTGTATATATGTTATATATATATATACATAGATTATATTGTTTCACTGAGTGTTTAATACACATGCATGAATTTTTGTTATTCACTTAATATGACCCTAGTGCTGGGGTTAATATTTATATTTGTGAGCACCAATTATTGATACACTTGTTTCACTATGTATTGATAATTATGAATTAGTCCTATTTAATATTGATTTAGTATTTATTTAGCGCTGCACTATTATTTTTTGTTCATCCTCTGTGTGACCTCCTGTAGGTGGTGGTGGGAAGGAGGTGCAGAGTGGCCACGGTTCTAGAATGACAGGCAAACTTCCCTGAAGGTGGTGGGTTGGCAGGGAGATACTAGAGTGAATATAGAGGGAGATACTAGAGCAGCTATAATCTGTAGGTGGCAGGCAGGGAGACTCTAAAGGGGCTATAGACTGTATGAAGGTTGCAGGGGAGATGCTAGAGGTACTGCAATGGTAAAATATTTACTGGGTATATCTGTCAAAAGACACAGGTAACGTTTGCCTTTTAACTCTTATTTTATTTGGTAAAAAGTGGGATATTTCCAGTAACTGGAGTTGAAAACCCTGTAGTGCAGTCCATGGTTGAAGGTAGAACTGCCTCTTCTGCCTGTCCTTGGATTTTAATTTGAAATACCAGAAGCAAAGCCTCTGGAGGTGTTTTCTACATCCTGGGATGTCTGGGGACATTTGACTTTTATCTAATCCCTCCAATGAATAACACATCTCTGCTGTAAAGTTGTATTTCTCTATTTTATTATCTATTATTGCTTACTTTTTAAGGATCCTGTATGTCACCATATTTGTGAATTTTACTTTTGCCTTTTTTGAGAAGCTCTCATCTCTAACTGTAACATCAAAGGTACGTTACCGCAAAGCAGCCTGGGAGCCACCCTGAAGACTGAAGGAAAGTGTGGAATTTGTGAGTTTTCTTATATTTCTTGCTGACCTTTCTGTACAGGTAATAACCATTACTGTCCGGCTGACCTAGAATTTATACGTATTTTACACCAAAAACAGGCTATTAAGGCCGGTTCTCACATGCCCACATCTGAATCACGCAGGAACGTGCTGTGCTTTCCTTTGCAATTAAACCTAGATGCAAAACACACAGCTTTTGCAATCTGCAGCCGGTGTCAATAGAAATGTAATGACATCCCAAGTGTCGGTCGCAAATGCAGTGCGTTTGCCCGCACCAGATTGCATGGTACTTTTGTACCATGTGATCTGGTTACAGTGGGGCTTATTTATTATAGCTGCGGAGTGCAAAATCAGGCTGACTTCTGCATAGAAACCAGTCTGCTTCCAGGTTTTTAGTGGGCGCACAGTTGTAGCATGGGTGCTACAAGGTTCAATCTACGTGCATGTGCAGTGTTCTGTCTCATTTTCTAGTTGCAGCAGCTGAGTTCAGGCATTAAAGTAGTTCTAAATCCTCAAGGGTTTTTAACTTAATGGATTGTATGCATTAAAGCGGAGTTCCACTCACCCTGTCCAAAAATAAGTCAGCAGCTACAAAGACTATAGCTGCTGACTTTTAAAAAACAGCCACTTACCTGTCCCTCGGTCCCACAGTGTGTCCTCCGCAGCCCATTTCACCAGCCGTCCTGTGTTCCAGGTGCCAGCATCTTCAGTGTGGGCACCCAGCTGTGATAGCCTGCGGTTTCACAGAAGGGTACCCTCTGCACATGCGCGAGTAGCACTGCGCTTCATGAATGGTCCTGTAATCTTCTGGGACCTGTCATGTGTCCCAAAAGACTACAGGGAGGGAGGACACCTTCCGCTTCCGATCGCCTAGAAGTGGGAACTGGTACCTGTGAAATTCGGGTACCGCCCCCCCCCCCCCCAAAGGTGCCAATCCTTAATGGGGAGCAGGGGAGCAGTCATTTTGGGTGGAGCTCCGCTTTAAGGTAAAAAACCTTTTGTGTAACAGACTGTCACCTTCCCTTATACTTACTTGATCCCCGTCATGATCCAGCATTGTGCATAAGAGCTGCGGCTCTCCTTTCTTTGTCCCTCTTCACTGGGCAGATTGGTAGCAGCTGTGAAAAAGCTGAAGTTAAAGAGAGGATGGCTTCTACAAATGGATAATGATCCTAAACACACCTCGAAATCCACGGGGGATTACATCAAGAGGCGTAAACTGAAGGTTTTGCCATGGCCTTCACAATCTCCTGACCTCAACATAATTGAAAATCTATGGATAGACCTTAAAAGAGCAGTGCGTGACAGACAGCCCAGAAATCTCAAAGAACTGGAAGACTTTTGTAATGAAGAATGGGCAAAGATACCTCAAACAAGAATTGAAAGACTCTTGGCTGGCTACAAAAAGCGTTTACAAGCTGTGATACTTGCCAAAGGGGGCAGTACAAGATATTAACTCTGCAGGGTGCCCAAACTTTTGCAGACGCCATTTTTTTGTTTTCTGTTATTTTGAAAGTGTAAATGATGGAAATAAAATCTAACTTTTGTTGACATATTATAAGAATGTCTAATCTGTAATTTGATGCCTTTTGGAGATTTTTCCATCTTTCCTTGGCTTCTTTATGCACATTAATACAAATTTTTAGCTGGGGTGCCCAAACCTTCGATCCCCACTGTATATTGTGTGTGTGTATATGTATATGTGATTTTGCATTTCCGGGTAGAGGACGTGCGCCCCTACCCTCGCCACTATTCGCAGCCTCGGCTGTCAATCACCGGGTCCCGATTAGTGATTACTTGCCAGCACCCATTGATTGTCGAGCATTACTGACTGGGGAGAGAACTGTATTGTATGTAAACAATACAGTTCTCTCCCCTGTCAGCTCCTGTACACTGCTTTGTATGGCTCTACATAGCAGAGCAATACAAAGCAGTGTGCTTACAGTGGAAAGCACACACACAGTTTACAGTGAAACAGCACACAGTTAACCCTTGATTGCCCCAGATGTTAACCCCTTCCTGCCCAGTGTCATTAGGACAGTGTCAGTGCATTTATTAGTACTGATCACTGTATTGGTGTCACTGGGAATGTCCATGACATCACGTCAGTTCCCCCCAGTGTCAGAATGTCCCCCGCAGACCCTCTATAAGTTGCTGATTGCCGCCATCACTAGTAAGAAAAAAAAAAATCTCAATGTATATATACCGCCATTTGTAAACGCTATAACTTTTATGTAAACCAATTAATTTGCACTTATTGGAATTTATTTTAGCAAAGACATTTTGGCCTAAACTTATGATGAAATTTGATTTTTTTTTAAACATTTTTTTACTAGACATGTTTCATAGCAAAAAGTTTTTTTCCTCCAAATTGTCTGTGTTTTTTTTTTTTCTTTTTTTTATAGCGCAAAAAATAAAAAACGCACAGGCGATCAAATACCACAGAAAGAAAGCTCTATTAATGGGGGAAAATGTAATTTGGGTGCAGCGTTGCATGACTGTGCAATTGTCAGTTACAGTAACCCAAAAAATAGCCTGGTCAGGAAGGGGGGTAAATCCTCTGGAGGGCAAGTGGTTATGGTTTGTGTGCAGAGAGGTAATGGACATACAAACTGCAGCAACATTTCATTTTTTTTATCTTGAAAGTTTTTTTTTTTTTCTGTTTTGTTTTTTTGTCCTCCAGACAAACTGCTAAAGATGATTTGTATTTGTCGGGTGCAGAAGTTTATGCAGCCCTGCCAGACAGTGGAGTTAGGTTGTGTTGACATTCATGTACTACAACATAGCCATAAAGCTTTGTCACCTCTCCACTGCAAGCCTGTGATTGGACAGAGGAAGGGCAACGGTAGGCCGATGAGTTCATCTCTTTGTTCTCGCCTTCTGTCAGCAAGATCCTTTGTCGGCACACTCCTGATTGGCCACTAATGCTACCCCTCACTTTCCCAGCCTGTGATCTACTGTACAGGGGTTTGCAGGAGGATGGTGCCAAGTAAAATGCCAGTACTTTTACTAGTATTTATAACATATTTTATTTACTTTTGATTATAACATAACTGCATTATTTGGTGTTTTTATATCTGCGTTCAAGTTTCTAGAAGAGAGATTGGAAACCTGTGAACCATAAGTTGTCCATAGATGGATCGAAGTTCAGCATGGAGCAGCAGAATTTCGATCCATCTACTGTATGGGCTGGCTGGTGGTATAGAAGTCGGTCACTCGATTGACTTCTGTACCACCAGCCTGTTGTGTTTTATTTGCTCGATCAGTGACACGGGCAACACTGATCATTGTATTCTGACAGTGGGAAAGTCTCCCCACTGTCAGAATAAAACTGGCTTCATGAGAGCGAATCCCCCATCAACACAAAGTGTATTAACAGGGGAATCCAGTTATTTTTTTCGTTCAGCCTGCTAGTTGAACGAAAAAAAAAAGCATAATCTACGGCCATGCATAATTACCACTGCAGCGCTGTCTCCATGCTCCATAAAGAATATTTTCAGATGAATGGTGCTGACCAATCGGATGCTGTCTAGCCCCTACTGTCATCGCTGCAAGGAGAGGAGAGGAACTCAGAGATTTCAAATCTTCAGACCTGTGAAGCTGCTTTCTCTCCTCTCTATGCAGGGATGTCAGTATGGGCTAGACGCCATCTGATTGGTCAGCATCGTTCAGGTAATGGTGCTGAGCAATCAAAATCTCTCTAGCCCGAATTGTCATACCTGCAAGGAGAGGAGAGAAAGCAGCTTCACAGGTCTGAAGATTTGAAATCTCCGCGGCTTCCTCTCCTCTCCTACCATCTGCCACCATAGTATACATCCCCACACGCCCACTCTCCCATTCTCCACTGTGGGAAATCTCCCCGCTCCAGTGTGAACTCAGGATACGACTGCCTGGGTTCACACATGAGCAGTGGGGAAACCACATGCGATTTGGACAGGAATCGCATTCCTGTTCAAATTGCATGCTATTCTTTGCAGTGCAATTTGCGTCCTTACATTTTGTATGGACGCCAATGGCATAGCAAAGTATCGGTAATTGCTAACGGCGAGTACTTGACCGACAGTATCGATATCACACTTGCATCCCTAGTTAGGATATGACAGTGTTGTATCTGATGAATGTTAGACAATGTGGCCAGTAGATTAGATCCATCAGCATTTAGAGCCCGAAATTCAAATGTTGGAATTGTGTCCCTGGTGGTGGGTGTTTATTGGCTAGAATAGTTTTCTCACACCTTTATTTATAATGCTGACATATTGACATTTGCTGTGTACAATGGTTGCACCATCTAAATCATTTTATGATCCTTATTTCCATGTTCTAGGTTGCTTGCAAGATTCCAGACTGGACATCGAGTGGATGAGATATTTCCACAATCTACCTGACTAACTTACCTCACTCCTGATGCTGCTGACAACCGCCAATAATCCAGACGGTACGGCTTTATTCTTTCATGCACAAATCTGAGACCGCAGAACTGAAAGCAAATGCTGCACAAAAAATAGATGACTGGAGTGTTAACTAGTGGATGTGTATTTCTTATTTCTGAAAGATAAAGATCTCGTGTAGGGCCAGTTCACACCACAAAACGCACTCTGGATGCATTCCGGATACGTTTTTGCTTACAGTTCACACCACACTCTGTTGCGGTGCAGTTTTGATGCAGTTTGCCATGTTCCAGTATGGTTCTGTTTAGAACAAAATGCAGCATTTTCTCTTTTTTTCCTGCACCATAAGCTGAAATAGGCTGTGGGATTTGCAGTGTGCATAGAACAATGCGTATGATCACAACTAGTGCGCATGCTTGTTTCAAACAAACAAACAAGTGGGGGGGGGCATAGGTATGGGAGCTCATGGAGGATGTAATATGGAAGCAGAAAAACACAGTAAGAAATTATTTCATAAAAAATAGATTATTACAGGGCTATGAACTAGAGGATGTGTTTTTGGATTTTTTCTGAATAATAAGGATATTGTTTGTTTAGTGTCACAAAATAAAATCCGTCTTCCTCCTTCCCTTTATAGCCGGCCAATCCTCTCCTTTTTTGTAAGATGTTAAAATTGTGATACTAAGCTTTGGAGTAAAAAAATGTGTTAACCTTAAAAATGTATTTTTACTGCTTCAAATCTCCATTTGTTTTTTGTGATTGGGCCGTGGGCTGTGTAGTGTGTGTAGAGCAGCGTACATGGCCATAACTAATATTCACTGCTATTTTCACATGAATAGAAGTCTGGGGGATAGGAGACATTCAGGAGTTAATGGCGGATGTCACAAGAAGGCAGATACACAGTAGGAAGCAATTTAATGGAAAATAGATTATGGGAGCATTAACTAGTGGATGTTTAATCTATAAATACTTTTTTTTTGGTGCAAAATAAAGGTATCATTTAGTGTCACAAAAAAAAACAGGCTCCTCCCCTCCTTATAGCCGGCCAATCACGCTCCTTCCTTGCGAGATGTTAAAGTGACACTCCTGAGATGGGCTATGGGATTTGCAGTGTGCATAGAACAATGCACATGATCGCAACTAGTGTGCATGCTTGTTTCAAAGAAACAGGTGAGGAGGAAAAGCATAGGTGTGGGAGCTCATGAAGGATTGGGGAAAACCTCCTGCGCTCAATCCTACTAAACTAAAAATAATCTGCTACACCTGCACCTTATTACTGAAAGTGAAAAACCAAAATATAACAATCAATAAGTGTAGCGCTCTGGTGAAAACTAACTAAATCTCAACATAAACAACATGTGACATAATGGTGGAACAAACAGTGAATCTTAATGAGAATGAATGCTAAAACAGTGCAACATCACACGATATTGTGCATATGGTGGAAATGACTAATATTAAGCCCCCTAATACAGGGATATACCCTATAAAACAAGTGCTCTGTGTATTGTTGTGGACACTGGTGGCACATTTTGTTTATATTACTTTCAGTGATGTGTTCATTTATATTCACTTGCTGTATATATATATATATTTTCTGATTACAGCAGTTTATTTATGGTATGAATAGAGTGTGTTGACACTGAGCACTTGTTTTATAGGGTATATCCCCTGTATTAGGGGGCTTAATATTAGTCATTTCCACCATATGCACAATATCGTGTGATGTTGCACTGTTTTAGCATTCATTCACATTAAGATTCACGGTTTGTTCCACCATTATGTCACATGTCGTTTATGTTGAGATTTAGTTAGTTTTCACCAGAGCGCTACACCTATTGATTGTTATAGCTCATGAAGGATGTTACAAGGAAGCAGAAAAACACAGTAAGAAATGATTTTATGAAAAATAGATTATTACATTAACTAGCTGATGTGTATTGGATTTTTTTCTGAATAAGGATATTGTTTAATGTCACAAAAAAAATCTGGCCTCCTCCTTCCCCTTATAGCCAGCCAATCCTCTCCTTTTTTGTTAGATGTTAAAGAAGTGACACTAAACTTTGGTTTAAAAAATGTGTTGTTAACCCAAAAAGTTGTTTTTACTGCTTCAAATCTCAATTTTTGTTTTTTTTGTGAGTGGGAAGTGCAGTGTATGTAGAGCAGTGTACATGGCCATAACTAATATTCACTGCTCTTTCCAAATAAACAGAAGTGAGGGGGATAGGAGACATTTGGGAGTTAATGGCGGATATCACAATGATATACAGTAAGACACAATTTCTTGAAAAATAGATTGTTGTTTTTTTTGTTAAATCAAGATATCATTTAGTTTCCCCAAAAAAAAATCTGGCCTCCTCCTCCCCTAATAGCCAGTCTATCACATTCTTTTCTTGCAAGATGTTAAAGTGACACTCCAGTGTGCATAGAACAGGGCGTATGATCACAACTAGTGTGCTCATTTCAAACAAACAAGTGGGGGGGAAGCATAGGTGTGGGAGCTCATGAAGGATGTTACAAGGAAGCAGAAAAACACAGTAATAAATTGTTTAATGAAAAATAGTTTATTACAGGGCCATTAATTAGTGGATGTGTACAATTATAAACAACAAATTCTCACACAGTCACAAATGCTACTAAAAATATTCCCTTCTTGTGTCAAATACAAAACTATATATCAGAAAGCAGCTCACACTAACACATACTCATGATGTGCGTGGATTCTAATACATAAAACACACAGTGCCGCGCTCTCTTTTAGTATGTGAGAGCAAACAAATTATGTTATAAAACACTGAACATATGTGAAAAAAAGTCTCTAAGTATAAAGTTTTTCTTCAACTTGAAACAAACTTCACAATTTCATATCTTCATGCAATATAAATCCTCCACCACAAACGCCAGATGTGCCCTCACCAGGGGTTTTTGACCTCACATATAGTTTGTTCAAAAAATGCTTGTGTTCCTTGAGGTGGACATAAATGGTCAGATGTATCCTGAAAATGGAATCTTCCTCCAAAGATTAACTACTTCAGCCCCAGCCACTGCATTAGTACGTTTGCAGGGCAGCACGGCTGGGCAAAACCACGTTTTAAAACGTGGTTTTGCAAAACAGGTAGGGGGCGTGCGCGAGGCATGCGCCCGCCCTGCCTGTCCCACGGGTGTCAGCAGCGGGTCTCCGCCGCCGGGTCACGGCCGGTCATTACTGGCCGTTTCCCCGCGATTAGCGGTGATCACTGACAGAGAGCAGGGCTGCATTGTTTATACATAGCCCTGCTATCTGTCAGTTGCCTGTCAGCTCCTGACAAGCTGAAGAGGGAGAGAAGAGTTTCTCTCTCCCGATCAGCCTGTCCCCGTCCAGCACACACCCCCGCCCCCTAGTAAAACACTCTCCTCACACAGTTAACCCTAAAAAATGTTAACCCCTTCCTCCCCAGTGCCATTAGTACAGTGTCAGTGGGTTTTTTTTTTCACTGATCACTGTATTGGTGTCACTGGGGGTCAGTGACCCCAAGTCAGTTCCCCCCCAGTGTCAAAATGTCCGCCGCAGTCCTGCCATAAGTCGCTGATCGCCGCCATATGTCGCTAATCCCCGCCATTATTAGTATAAAAAAAATTAAAAATCCCAGTATCTTTCCCGCCATTTGTAAACGCTATAACTTTCATGTAAACCAATTAATTTACACGTATTGGGATTTTTTTTTAGCAGAGACATGTCGCAGAATGCATTTTGGATGAAATTTGTGCCAAAATTAGTTTTTTTAATTTTTTTTACTGGACATGTTTTATAGCAAAAAGTCCAAAATATTGGGTTTTTTTCTCAAAATTGTCAGCCTTTTTTTTTATAGTGCAAAAAATTAAAAATGCACAGGCGATCAAATACCACCGAAAGAAAGCTAAATTTGTGGGAAAAAAAGGATGTAAATTTAATTTGGGTGCAGTGTTGCATGACCGCGCAATTGTCTGTTAAAGTAACGCAGCGCCGTAACACAAACCTCTTGTGTAACCGCTTCCTGACCACCTTATAGTAGAAATACTGCTACAGGGCGGCATGGGTACGCAAAACCACATATATATATATATATATATATATATATATATATATATACGTGATTCGCGCTCCCGTGGTTTTCACACCTCTCCCAGATAGCGTCAGATTGCCCGTCAGTACACCAGTCATCACATTTAACCCCTTGATTGCCATGAGCACGCTCATGTACAATAAACCTCCATTGCTAGTATAGTGTCTGAACGGGTCTATATCTTTTATCAGATCAGCACTATACCAGCGTTTACAAAAACGCAGCGTTAACGGGATCAGCCCCGGCACCTGCCAACACCTGCGTTTAGCCCCTACGCTTACCCCCCCTTCTCCCCCAGCAAGTGCAGTGTCAGTAGGTCACTGTCACTTGATACATTGCACACAAAACCGCAGTGTTCGCAGAATCAGGCCTGATCTCTGTTAGCACTTGCCGGTAAATTTTGATGACTCTCATATGCAGCAGAGTGCCAGTACTAGTGCCGCTCTACCTTTTGGTGAACTGTCGAGTACCAGCGGTCTAGTACATCCTGGTCTTTCACATATCTCCTTGATTTTTGGAGCTGTTTTTCACGGAATATCTTTATGCATTGATTGTGGATCAAAGCAGTTTATACGCACAACAATTTATTGCCGCCAACCCAAATTCAAACCTTGCCAGACCATTCGCATGGAAAATCATTACGGTTTTCAAATTTAAATTTTTTTTGGGCCTAACCCTCAACCTGGGCATTACTAAAAGAAATGAATTGCGGTTGTATTGGTCCGCAGACCCGATTCATCATATGCCGTGTTCTCTGCTGCCATGGCCAGGCATAGATATGAGAGTATAATGTGTTTTATGCATTTCAGCGACAATACACTCTGTCATCCTCGGGGTAACCCTGAATTTGACCGGCTCCACAAAATTCAGCCCCTCGCAAATCACCTTAACCTAAAATTTGCAGATGTCTATACTCCCCTGCAAAACATCTGAGTGGATGAGTCCCTTATTAATTTTTTTGGCCGCCTTGCATTCAAACAATTTCTTCCCTGCAAGCGTGCCAGATATGGGGTCAAGATGTAGAAGACCTGTGAGAGGGCGACAGGCTATACTTATAAGTTTCGGATTTACGAGGGAAAAGATAGTCACGTGGAGCCTGCCCGGATGCCCAGACTGCATGGGGAGCAGTGGCAAGATAGTTTGGGACTTGGTGTCATCCTTTTTCCATATAGGGTACCACTTATACGTGGACAATTTTTATTCAAGCGTGCCACTATTTAGACATTTATTAAATCTTGGAATTGGCACTTGTGGCAAAGTGTGACCTAATGTGTGCCCACCATTAGAAGTGGGTGGATGCAGGGCGGTATATTCTAATGGTGGGCATACCGCACACTTTTTCTGGCAGAGATTTCTTCTTATTTTTTCATTCAGTCCACAGGCTGCGTACAAAAAAACAGAACATAGCATATATAACCAACAAGGACCAGCGAAGTACTGATACATCACTGGATTTGAATGGTTATACCAGGATGATGCCTACACCTGCAGGCATCATCCTGGTATGGTTTTTTTCAGCCGGTGATCGGCTTTCATGTAAAAGCAATCCTAGTGGCTAATTAGCTGCAAAATTGCTTTTAGAAGCAGTGGGAGATGATGCCCCCCCCCCCCTTGCTGCCATCCACGGCCTTCTCGGGCAGTCCCGTGCCATCAGGGGAACCTGAGAATGCAGTCAGTGTTTTTGCCAGCTGACCATAGAGCTGATTGGAGACCAGAATGGTGCAAATCATCTCTATAGTCTAAGAATTCGGAAGCTACAAGCATTTCATCACTTCAGTTTCGCAGGATATAAACAGCGCCATTTGTAAATTGGGAAAACATCTGATCATACCGATTTTGGTTTGATTAGATAATGTAAGGGCAGAGGAGATATCTAGAGTCTGATAGACCCCAGATTTCTCAAAAAAGAATATGACAATGCCCATTGAAGTTATAGGGGTTATTTGCATTCCCTGTTATAGCATTAAAAGTGATAAAAAAAAAAAAATGAAAGGTACAATGTAAAAATCAAAAAAAATCAAAATAACTAAAAAAAAAAAAATTGCCCCTCCCATTCCCCCACACCTGTGTGCACAAGCCTTGACCCTGTGCCGTTATGTAAACAGCAGTTGCACCATGCATGTGAGGTATTGCCGTGAACGTCAGATCAAGGGCAGTAATTCTAACACTAGACCTCCTCTGTAAATCTAAAATGGTGGCTTGTAAAGGCTTTTAAAGCGCTGCCTATGGATATTAAAAATGTTTGCAGTTTGTCGCCATTGCAGGGGCATGCGCAGTTTTAAAGCATGTCATGTTTGGTATCTATTTATTCGGCATACCGTTATCTATTATATTGGCCAATATATTGTGTTTTTGTGCATTAAAAGTAAAAAAAGTGTTTTTTTTTTTTTAAATTGCTTTTGAAAAATCGCTGCGTGAGTACTATGTGCCATAAAAAATTGTAGTACCCACCATTTTATTTACTAGGGTGTCTGCTTTAAAAAATATATAATGTTTGGGGGTTTAAATTAATTTCCTAGCAAAAAATACTGATTTTTTTCATGTGAACAAAAAGGCTTGGTCTTCAGGTGGTTAGAAGAGTTAATGATGTGTGGCATAAACTTCTAATGCTGGGCATAAAACGCCCCCACCCCCCAAAATGACCCCTTTTTGAAAAGTAGTCACCCCAAAATATTTGCTGAGAGGAATGTTAAATCAATAGAAGAATTTATTTTTTTACCACAAGTTTTTGGAAAATGACAAAAATAAATATTTTTTTTTTTACACAAAATTGTCACTTAAATGATTTACTGCTCACACATGCCATGGGTATATGTAGAATTACTCCCCAAAATACATTCTGCTACTTCTCCCGAGTATGGGGGTACCACATGTGAGAGACTTTTTGGCAGTGTAGCCAAGTACAGGACCCCAAAATCCAATAAGCACCTTCAGGCTTTTAAAGGGCTTTATTTCCTCATTACACTTCCAGACTACCGTCACAGTTTCGGAGGCCATGAAATGCCAGGATAGCACCTAACCCCCCCCCCCCCCAAATTACTCCTTTTTGGAAAGTAGACGCCCCAAGGAATTTGATAAAAAGCACGGTAAGTATTTTGCAGATCTCATTTGTTGCCACAAGTTTTTGGAAAACGAAGAAAAAAAACAAAAACTAATTTTTTCTCTTTTTCTTCTATTTCAAAACCTTGTGAGACCTTCTTTTTAAATTCCTTGGGGTGTCTACTTTCCAGAAAGGGGTCATTTGGGGGGGGGGGGTTTGGGGCTATCCTGGCATGTCAGGGTCTTCAAAACTGTGATAGGTAGGTTAGGAAGTTTAATGAGGAAGTTACACACCTTCAGGCTTTCAAAGTGGTCATTGGATATCAGGCTCCTGTATGTGGCTAGGCTCCCAAAAAGTCTCACACATGTGGTATCCCCATACTCAGTAGACGTAGAAGAATGTATTTTGGGGTGTAATTCCACATATACCCATGGCTTGTGCGAGAAATAAATCATTTAAATGACAACTTTGTGTAAAAAAAAAAAAGTTTTTGTCATATTCCAGAAACTTGTGGAAAAAAAATAAATCTTCCATGGACTCAATATGCCTCTCAGCAGATAGCTTAGGGTGTCTAATTTCTGAAAAGGGGTCATTTGAGGGTGTTTGTACTATCCTGGTATTTTAGCACCTCAAGAAATGTGATGGGCAGTCAGAAAGTAAAAGCTGTGTAAATTCCATTATCTATACCATAGTTTGTAGACGCTATAACTTTCACACAAAGCAATCAATATACACTTATTGGGATTTTTTTACCAAAAACATGTAGCAGAATACATTTTGGCCTAAATTTATAACTAACTTTGAGTTTACTATATATTTTTTATAGCTGAAAGTAAAAAATATTATTTTTCTTCAAAATATTTGGTCTTTTTTTGTTTATAGCGTGAAAAATAAAAAGCGCACAGGTGATCAAATACCACCGAAAGAAAGCTCTATTTATGTGAAAAAAAGGACGCAAATTTTGTTTAGAGCCAGCAACTCGTTCTCCCGCGTTTCGGCAAATGGCTATGAAAAAAGTCTTTTTACCGAAATGCGTAAGCTGCTGTAACTTGCACACTGTAACCTTTATGAATAAAGTACTTTTATCAGGAGAACTAGTTGCCGGCTCTTCATCTTATTGTGTACTCCTAAACGTTTCTTGCAGTCCTGCTGCAACTCACAAAACATGAGAAGTAACCTTCTTCAACAAGAGTGCTAGTTGTGTGCAGTAACTCATAGCAAACCAACCAGAGTGAATCCTGCTATGACCTCAGAAAAACACATTCTTATTGGTTAAACTGAAGACTCTGCACTCTTCACTGAATTACTCTGAATGCACAAATAAACTTTACTTTTTTCTTTCTAACAGTCCTTTAAACATAATTTTTAAAGGAAACCCATACTGAGAGAGGTGCTGGGTATGCAATAGTTGTCTTCTACTTTTGTAAATTCTAGTTCCCTGGCTATCATGCTTGATCTAGTGGCTTTGATACTTTTTTAAGCCACTGACCTGGAACAAGTATGCAAATCAGGATTTTGCTGACTATAACCGGCTACACGCTCAATACTTGTTTTTATGTCAGTGACTTAGAAATGTTGAAAACAGAGACAACTAGACATACGGTAAAGCATTTATGAAAGAGTTCAGCAATGGCAGTCTCTCTTAGAACAGTATTTTTTCATGCCTAGTACTTTAACCGCCTCCCGCCCCCCATATAAGGAAATGACGGGAGCAAGGTGGTTCTCTCGTTCTAGGAGGATGTCATTTGACGTCCTCGCACTCGATCGGTGGTGCGCCGTGTTCCTGGGACACAGCGGATCACCGATCAGCAGAAAGAGCCAATGACTTCGGCTCTGTCATGTGATCAGCTGTGTCCAATCACAGCTGATCGCATGTAAATAAGGAAATGCTGGTTATCTGAATTTCTCTCTTCTCGAGCTGTCACGCTGACAGCTCGAGAGGAGAGCCAGTAATCAGCATTCCTTAGAGGGGACGTCTACACTGATGATCAGTGCCCTGATGATCAGTGCAGCCCCATCAGTGCCACCTGTCAGTGTCCATCAATGCCACCTGTCAGTGCCCATTAGTACCACATATCGGTGCCCATCTGAGCTGCCTTTCAGTGCCACCTATCAGTGCCAGTCAGTGCCGCCTATGAGTGCCAGTCAGTGCCGCCTATCAGTGCCATATGAGTACTGCCTTTCAGTGCCCATCAGTGATGTATGTGAATGTGCACCAGTGATGCCTATCAATGCCACCTACCAGTGCCTCCTGATCAGTGCCGCCTATCAGTGCAGCTTCCTTAGCGCACATCAGTGAAGGAGAAAAATTACTCATTTACACAATTTTATAACAGAAACTAAGAAAAAAATTTCAGTTGATTTTGGTTTGTTTATCAAAAAATAAAAAAAAACCCAGTGGTGATTAAATACCACCAAAAGAAAGCTTTATCTGTCTCCAAAAAATGATACATATTTCATATGAGTACAGTGTTACATGACCGCGCAATTGTCATTCAAAGTGTGACAGCGCTGAAAGCTGGAAATTGGCCTGTGCAGGAAGGGGGTGAAAGTGCCCGGTAGGCAAGTGGTTAAAGGATAAGTTCACCTTTCATAACATGTTACACGTTAGCCCCATAGTTAGGGTGTAACATGTAATATGTTACGATCTGACTGGCCCCCACTCCCTCCCAATCCCCGCTTTGACATCTATTGGGGGATCTTCTCACCACCGTACGGGCAAGCAGATATTCTGACAGATCTGTAGGAGACCTGCATGGAATCAGCGATCTACTGATCACCGGTGCAATGCTTTACAGGCTCCTGCAGACAAAAATGATAAATTCAATAAATGCAATACATTTTTTTACCTGTACAAAAATGTGCATTTATTATCTTTTACAAAAAAGTGAGCTTACCCTTTAAAGTGATTTTTTATGGCAGGGTAGCCAACAAACACAACACCTACAGTATTTCAATGTAGTTCAAAAAGCGTATAATTAGAGAGTTCCCAGTAGATGGCAGTACATGGCTTTGTATTTCCACTAATACATGGCAAAGTGTTTTGTAATTCTATCAGACAGCTCATTTGTGTTGAAGAGTGAAACTAAACAGAAGTCACTTTTACTTTTTAAATTCATATGTTCATGCTCAGTAATTAACGGTGGAAATAAAAGCTTCTTATGCTGTAAATTTTTAACAAAACTTTTACTCTTAAAGAACACCAGCATGGAGCGAATTCTATACTTGGCCACTGCCGACCTGCTTTAGAAAATGCTGGTTTCCTGCCTATCAGGTTGGCTTCAGTTTACTTACTGAATACATATGAGATTTGTTAACAACGGCTGCTTTCTAGTCCCATTCACTTAAACAGACCCTATTATGGAAGAAGTGTGGGGGCCGCAGTGACAATGCTTATTGCCTGGCTGTGTCTGACATCAATTCTCTTTGAGCCACATTAGTGGGAGTTGGAGTACCTATTTGTAAAGGGGATGTACCTGCAGTAACAGTCTCTCATATTATGCCCCAGTCTCTGTCTCCTGCAGCCACGCTCCAGTTTCAAATCCACACCTGTTGCATGAATGTTGTCTTTGACCATCTGCAGTATGCACCTATTTGTAATGTCAGGGTTCAGAGTTGAGACCCCCTATGCCTAGTAAGTTGACCACCGTTGGTCTACAGGCACCGGAGGACCAAAAAGGCAAGATAATATTGCATATATTTATTCAGGGATGGGGCGTCAAGGATGGAGGCAGATGATCAGAGACCTCTCATTACAGGTTCATACTTTTACCTTGTAAATTCACAGGGTAAAGAATATTTCTTCAATTTATTGCTTTGTAGATTTTGTTAAACAATTGCATGTACCTTCTATTTCAAATATTTTTATAATTTTGTATTTTCTATATTACTCACTCAGTTTGTACGGAGCCCCAGGGGTTGATGGCAATAAAGCTTGAGACACATTTTTTTCCCAGGTTTTAGAGTGGAACACTGCTGGGACAAGTTCTTTCAGTGTCCAGGGCAGAGATGCCAAACTGCACTCCCCCGGGCGGAATAGGCGGTGGGGCTATTAGCAGTGCATTAGTGGTGTACTTAGGTTTTGTGCTGCCCTAAGAAACACAAAAATCGTGCGCGCCCCACAATGAGAGAGAGGTTGCATGGTGACAATAGCAACTAGGTGTAAAGGGTGGTGACAATGAAGGAGGGGTGTATGCAGTGTATTATGGGACGTGATGGGTATACACAGAGTAGGATGGGAGGCCTTAGCTGTAGGAAGGGTGTGATAGGTGTAAGCAGGAATAGTAGGGTGGGATATGTGGTGAGTGGTGCTGGCAGGGTATGTTGGGGTGTGATAGGTGTAATGGGGAGTGTTGGGTGGTGTCAGGTCTCTGCAGGGAGTGGATGGCTTTACATTGGTCTGTAGGGTATCAGGTGTAATGGGTGTGTGCAAGGTATGATGAGTGTATACAGGGTATGGTGGGATGTAATGAAGTGTATGTTAGTCTCCAGGGTATCAGTTGTGGCTGTACACAATAGAGGGGTGTGATGGGTGGTGAAAAATTGCAGGCTGGGTGTACACAGGGTGTGATGGGGGTTGGATGGATCTCACCAGCTCCTCTGGGGTGCAGCTCTCCCTCTTCTCACAGCAGCAGCAACAGCACTCGTCTTCCCTGTAGGCCGCCATCTTCCTGCACCTCCCCAGACAGCCGCCTGTCATGTCCAGCAGCCTTCTCTCAGTGATCCCTGTATACCAACTGAAATGTCCATCCCACCACTGGTCGCATGACTACCAATGTGTGAGGTGGGCATGTCTGAAGGATCGAGTCTGGGCAGTTAATGGTGGTGAGGGAGGTGAGATGAACTCAGTACAGCAGGTCCCATGGCCGGCTCTCTATTGTTCCACTGGACAGCACACAGCTGTCAGTGATGGAGCAGAGCTCATGCAGTGTCTCACTGGGTCCCTATCCTCACGTGTGACCCCTCTTCTCTGGGGGGGTGGCACCTCCCCCCTGAAAATGCCGCCCAAGGCAAACACCTTGTTTGTCTCGTGGTAAATACTCCCCTGCAGTGCATACAGCACCAAGCCGTAACATGTAATGCTTGTGGCATGCACTAAAATAGTGATAGTTGAACTGAAGAGTTTAATAGAGTTGCACATTCTGTTATGCAGTAAAATGTGAGCAAAGGAAGAAATACACTGGCATCATTGTGATAACAAATTCCCCTGTGTTGTTTGGGTCACCAGAAGGAAAAAGTGTCCCTGTGTTGGTAGTATTAGTGGAAGAAAAAAATGCCCCTATGTCTGTGGTGTCACTGGAAGCAAAATTTGATGCTGCGTCAGTGAGGGTAGAGAAAAATTGCTGCTGCGTGATTTTTGGTATGGAAAAAGGGATGAAGGAAGAGAGGAGAGCTGAGAGGTTGGGGAGGTGGGACTCTATGGGTGCAATTAACTAAACGATCCCATTCCTAGGCAGTCTGCCTCCATTGGCCTTGTCTGTTGGTCCAACCTTAAGCCTAGACAGCCTCCCTGCAGCATTAACCCCTCGCAGTCCTCATTTGTCTGCAGGATGCTGAGACACATGATGTTGCTTCCTCTATATTGCAACAGTCAGTAGCTGCACGGTTTATTTGTATTTCTGGATAACCCTGAGCTGCATTAGTAAAGGGTTACATGCTGTACAAGGATGTTACTCATATATCTAAATATGCTGTAAGAGAACAATTACAATATTCCTTAATGGTACACAATAAATGCTTAGTGGCCCCCACTCAGGCTAACAAGGTCCGATGAATTGGATTCCACTGACTAGTGAAGGTGCAGGCTGGGGAAAAGTTCGTCCAGACCCAAAGCATGCTGTAGAAATAAGAAAAGTTTGCCCGGAGGCCACACACCTTGCCTGGCATGAATGGTTAGCAGATAAAAGAAGCCTCAACTTGATTTATCCAAGCCATGCCCCAACATGTTTCACTCCACCCCTGGGAGGGGGATGTTACCAGCTAATTACACAGGTTGGGTCAGGTGTGCTCCCGCCGGACTATCTCTTCCTATATCTACAGAATTCTTTAATGGCATTTAAAAAAATTATTTCTATACAGCAAAAGATGAAGACACCCAGTCTATTCTCAACAAAAGCAAATTTCAGGGCAATTTCAACTGTACAGTTAGGTTCATATATATTTGCACACAATTTTATTTTTCAGGTATTTACCAAAACATATTCAAGCTATAGTTATATAATAAGAGCAGAGCCCTCGAACCCCTCATGTATTGTTTTGTTACTGTATTGTCCCATGTACTGTCCCCCACTACAATGTACAGCGCTGAGCAAACCTTTTGGCGCTATATAAATACTGTATAATAATAATCCTAATGGAAAGCCCGAAAAATAGAAAAGCCAGATTAGACTTTGCCAAAAAACATCTAAAAAAGCCAGATGGGAGCAGCGACCGGTCCTTTCATAACATGTTACACCCTGAATATGGGTGTAACATGTAGCATGTTACAAAAGGTGAATTTATTCTTCAGGCCACTTGGCGTATACAACATGCTATATGCAGTAACCGTAATGCATTTAATAAAATTACATTTTTGCAACGTATCCAAATGACTGGTTTGTGTCTTTGGAAGAGCCAATAACACTTATTGCATTGGGAGCATTTCTCCACCTTCTCTCCCTGCCAGGTCCCTCCACTCATTGTCTATTTGTGCCAGCCAAGTGTTGTTTTTTCATGGTGTCATCAGTTTTCACAAGTTGCCTTGTGTTGATGTAGGTGCTACTGCCATTGATGAAAACTGGGGACTCCACTCTTCCTTACCTCCTCCTAGAAACAACAGGAGGAGTTCTTCACTGCCAAATAATAGGATAATGTAGCATTCAACAGTGGGAACAGATCAGCATTGGCAAAACTGTAAAAGGGACCTAACTCCACTATGGAAGCTAATATTATATTAAAGAAATAAAATTTGAGTTACACTACCAGTGACACCAGTTTTGTACCTAAATTCTCAACTCTGCTTACCCACCAGAGCCATTATCAGGAGGTTCCCTGTTCACCTGTGGAATATTCCATTTATACTTTATATACCGTTGAATGCAGCAGAAGTGGTGAGACTTAGTGGAGGGGGGAAAACTGGGATCTGAAAAGAGGAGATTTTGCCCTTGCTGTCAATAAAAAATGTAATAAACCAGCAAGTTGGTTAAATTGACCTTTTATCATCATCAGCATTACCATTATCAATGTTTCTGTGATGGCCAGCTCTGCAACAATTATTCTTTCTTTTCTTTTATCTTCAGCTATTCAGTGCTATAGAAAAATATTTGTCATCTTTGGTTTCACCTGTAAGTGCTGAAGCTGCAATCACTGCATGGAAATACCAGCATCATTTCCTTCTGCCTTTGTAAAGTTCCTCTTTTTGGGTCTATAAAAGAAGATGGCTCCATGTGGCTATCAGTACTCAGCAGCTCTGCATACAGGAGAAGACAAGAGCCCTAAAGGTCAAAGATACCCCAACATCATGTGCTCCACGAAGACCATGCTGTGTATGGCACTCCTTGCAGTTGCAGTAGTCACCGTATCTGCTGGTAAGTGGCGACAGAAGAACACATAGTAAGCAGATAGATAATATGCAGGTGGAAGGATGTATGGTTACATGTGAACTGATTTATGGAACAAGTGGGTCAGTAAAGATTTTTCCTACATAAACTAGTGAGTTTTTTACTTCAGCCTCTAATATACACAAGGAACCTAAGCAAGGACAATGGGAGGAATCTGTGAGAAAATCTCCCAATTTGTATCACTTTTTATAAAATGACTTAAATGTTTGGCACGGTTTAAGGAGAAAGAAGAGTAGAAGACAATACAGTGTTATAACTATTTATTGGGCAATATTTTCCCTGTTTGTTTCTGCATCCCATCTTTTATTAATAGATTTTTTGCAACACTGAATGTATTTAATCATGCAGCCATAAAATGACGATTTTCATATGACTGACTGGTAAAGACTACTCAGGACCTCTTCTGAAGATTTTTATATACAGATCCTTCACCATTTTATTTTGAAAGGCAATCTCGCCATTAGTAATATATTCCCTCTAAATTCTCAATTTGGACCAATTGGCAAAGCCATTATCCACTAGCTAAATTGATGTGTCATGTTATGTAGCAGATTCCTCATTTGAAAGAACAAACAAATATCTTGGGAATCTGGATGTAAGAAAGTGATACCTTTTATAGGCTTGCTGTTCTAGACTAAGGCACAAAAGCAAGCAAGCAACCAACCCAAAAGCTGAATTGGTGGGGATTTCTTCATTTTGGTGGAGATATTCCTTTATGAAATATCAAATGGTATGTATATGAAATGCAGTTTGCTGTCACCTTACATTTTGTTTTAATAACATAGAATTTCACGTGATGGTTAATTCTCTACACTTGTTATTATTTGCAGACACTGATAAATTTAGCACCTGCTGCACCAAGGTCTCCTCAGCTAAATCCAAAGTTCCTATAGTGGACTTCCTCCTACAGCAGCTCCTCCTTGTGTTGAAGCTGTGATGTAAGTATTAAGATTAGAATT